>NC_041382.1:153368935-153397715 GCF_002162155.2 Triticum dicoccoides | reverse complement strand
AATGCATGGTGATCAGGAGCACCGCCTTAGCGCGTGGCCCTTCCGTGCGGCCGTGTCACCGCCCTCCCTCACCGGTGAGCGCGCGCTGTTCGACGAGCTACTTCGGGCGCCGAGCAAGGAGGAGGAGGTGGACGACCTCGACGCCGGGGAGGAGCCCGGGTCGGAGGCCACCTTAGCGTCGCCAGGGCCGAACGCCGGCGACGAGGAGCTGCCCTGCTCAACGCTCGAAGCGCCGTCCGTGGTCGCTGCCGTCGCCACGGCCGGCGCCATCACCGCCCACACGGCGCACGGGAACATCCACGCCATGACGACCTGGAAGAAATGCATGGTGATCAGGAGCACTGGGGTTTGCTTGCAGGCCCTTGTGCACGTAGTACGTCCTTGTATATATATACACTGAAGGAAATATGCCCTAGAGGCAATAATAAAGTTATTATTTATTTCCTTATTTCATGATAAATGTTTATTATTCATGCTAGAATTGTATTAACCGGAAACATAATACATGTGTGAATACATAGACAAACAAAGTGTCACTAGTATGCCTCTACTTGACTAGCTCGTTAATCAAAGATGGTTATGTTTCCTGACCATGAACAATGAGTTGTTATTTGAGTAACGAGGTCATATCATTAGTTGAATGATCTGATTGACATGACCCATTCCATTAGCTTAGCACCTGATCGTTTAGTATGTTGCTATTGCTTTCTTCATGACTTATACATGTTCCTATGACTATGAGATTATGCAACTCCCGTTTACCGGAGGAACACTTTGGGTGCTACCAAACGTCACAACGTAACTGGGTGATTATAAAGGAGCATTACAGGTGTCTCCAAAGGTAGATGTTGGGTTGGCGTATTTCGAGATTAGGATTTGTCACTCCGATTGTCGGAGAGGTATCTCTGGGCCCTCTCGGTAATACACATCACATAAGCCTTGCAAGCATTACAACTAATATGTTAGTTGTGAGATGATGTATTACGGAACGAGTAAAGAGACTTGCCGGTAACGAGATTGAACTAGGTATTGGATATCGACGATCGAATCTCGGGCAAGTAACATACCGATGACAAAGGGAACAACGTATGTTGTTATGCGGTCTGACCGATAAAGATCTTCGTAGAATATGTAGGAGCCAATATGGGCATCCAGGTCCCGCTATTGGTTATTGACCAGAGACATGTCTCGGTCATGTCTACATTGTTCTCGAACCCGTAGGGTCCGCACGCTTAAGGTTACGATGACAGTTATATTATGAGTTTATGCATTTTGATGTACCGAAGGTTGTTCGGAGTCCCGGATGTGATCACGGACATGACGAGGAGTCTCGAAATGGTCGAGACGTAAAGATTGATATATTGGAAGCCTATGTTTGGACATCGGAAGTGTTCCAGGTGAAATCGGGATTTTACCGGGTTACCGGGAGGTTACCGGAACCCCCCGAGAGCCATATGGGCCATCATGGGCCTTAGTGGAAAGGAGAAAGGGGCAGCCCAAGGTGGCTGCGCCTCTTCCCCCTCCCCTAGTCCTATTAGGACTAGGAGAAGGTGGCCGGCCCCCCTCTCTCCCTTCCCCTCCGAGGAATCCTAGTTGGACTAGGATTGGAGGGGGAATCCTACTCCCAGTGGGAGTAGGACTCTCCTGCGCCTCCCCCCCTTTTGGCCGGCCAGCCTCCCTCCTCTACTCCTTTATATACGGAGGCAGGGGCACCTCTAAACACACAAGTTGACACAAGTTGATCCACGTGATCGATTCCTTAGCCGTGTGCGGTGCCCCCTGCCACCATATTCCTCGATAATACTGTAGCGGAGTTTAGGCGAAGCCCTGCCGCTGTAGTTCATCAAGATCGTCACCACGCCGTCGTGCTGACGAAACACTTCCCCGACACTTTGCTGGATCGGAGTCCGGGGATCGTCATCGAGCTGAACGTGTGCTCGAACTCGGAGGTGCCGTAGTTTCGGTGCTTGATCGGTTGGATCGTGAAGACGTACGACTACTTCCTCTACGTCGTGTCATTGCTTCCGCAGTCGGTCTGCGTTGGGTACGTAGACAACACTCTCCTCTCGTTGCTATGCATCACATGATCCTGTGTGCGCGTAGGAAAAATTTTGAAATTACTACGAAACCCAACAGTGGCATCCGAGCCTAGGTTAATGATGTTGATGTTATATGCACGAGTAGAACACAAGTGAGTTGTGGACGATACAAGTCATACTGCCTACCAGCATGTCATATTTTGGTTCAGCGGTATTGTTGGACGAGACGACCCGGACCAACCTTACGCGTACGCTTACGCGAGACCGGTTCCCTCGACGTGCTTTGCACAGAGATGGCTTGCGGGCGACTGCCTCTCCAACTTTAGTTGAACCAAGTATGGCTACGCCCGGTCCTTGCGAAGGTTAAAACGGAGTCTATTTGACAAACTATCGTTGTGGTTTTGATGCGTAGGTGAGATTGGTTCTTACTTAAGCCCGTAGCAGCCACGTAAAACATGCAACAACAAAGTAGAGGACGTCTAACTTGTTTATGCAGGGCATGTTGTGATGTGATATGGTCAAGGCATGATGCTGAATTTTATTGTATGAGATGATCATGTTTTGTAACCAAGTTATCGGCAACTGGCAGGAGCCATATGGTTGTCGCTTTATTGTATGCAATGCAATCGCGATGTAATGCTTTACTTTATTACTAAACGGTAGTGATAGTCGTGGAAGCATAAGATTGGCGAGACGACAACGATGCTACGATGGAGATCAAGGTGTCGCGCCGGTGACGATGGTGATCATGACGGTGCTTCGGAGATGGAGATCACAAGCACAAGATAATGATGGCCATATCATATCACTTATATTGATTGCATGTGATGTTTATCTTTTTATGCATCTTATCTTGCTTTGATTGACGGTAGCATTATAAGATGATCTCTCACTAAATTATCAAGAAGTGTTCTCCCTGAGTATGCACCGTTGCAAAAGTTCTTCGTGCTGAGACACCACGTGGTGATCGGGTGTGATAGGCTCTACGTTCAAATACAACGGGTGCAAAACAGTTGCGCACGCAGAATACTCAGGTTAAACTTGACGAGCCTAGCATATGCAGATATGGCCTCGGAACACGGAGACCGAAAGGTCGAGCGTGAATCATATAGTAGATATGATCAACATAATGATGTTCACCGATGAAACTACTCCATCTCACGTGATGATCGGACATGGTTTAGTTGATTTGGATCACGTGATCACTTAGAGGATTAGAGGGATGTCTATCTAAGTGGGAGTTCTTAAGTAATATGATTAAATTGAACTTAAATTTATCATGAACTTAGTCCTGGTAGTATTTTGCAAATCATGTTGTAGATCAATAGCTCGCGTTGTTGCTTCCCTGTGTTTATTTTGATATGTTCCTAGAGAAAATTGTGTTGAAAAATGTTAGTAGCAATGTTGCGGATTTGATCCGTGATCTGAGGTTAAATCCTCATTGCTGCACAGAAGAATTATGTCCTTAATGCACCGCTAGGTGACGGACCTATTGCAGGAGCAAATGCAGACGTTATGAACGTTTGGCTAGCTCAATATGATGACTACTTGATAGTTTAAGTGCACCATGCTTAACGGCTTAGAATCGGGACTTCAAAGACATTTTGAATGTCATGGACCATATGAGATGTTCCAGGAGTTGAAGCTAATATTTCAAGCAAATACCCGAGTTGAGAGATATGAAGTCTCCAACAAGTTCTATAGCTAAAAGATGGAGGAGAATCGCTCAACTAGTGAGCATGTGCTCAGATTGTCTGAGTACTACAATCGCTTGAATCAAGTGGGAGTTAATCTTCCAGATAAGATAGTGATTGACAGAATTCTCTAGTCACCATCACCAAGTTAGTAGAACTTCGTGATGAACTATGACATGCAAGGGATAACGGAAACGATTCCCAAGCTCTTCGTAATGCGGAAATTGACGAAGGTAGAAATCGAGAAAAACATCAAGTGTTGATGGTAGACAAGACCACTAGTTTCAAGAAAAGGGGCAGAAGGAAGAAGGGGAACTTCAAGAAGAACTACAAGCAAGTTGCTGCTCAAGTGAAGAAGCCCAAGTCTGATCCTAAGCCTGAGACTAAGTGTTTCTACTGCAAAGGGACTGGTCACTGGAAGCGGATCTACCCCAAGTGATTGGCGGATAAGAATGATGGCAAAGTGAACATAAGTATATTTGATATACATGTTATTGATGTGTACTTTACTAGTGTTTATCGCAAACCCTCAGTATTTGATACTAGTTCAGTTGCTAAGATTAGTAACTCGAAACGGGAGTTGCAGAATAAACAGAGACTAGTTAAGGGTGAAGTGACGATGTGTGTTGGAAGTGGTTCCAAGATTGATATGATCATCGTCACACACTCCCTATACTTTCGGGATTAGTGTTGAACCTAAATAAGTGTTATTTGGTGTTTACGTTGAGCATGAATATGATTTGATCATGTTTATTGTAATACGATTATTCATTTAAGTAAGAGAATAAATTGTTGTTCTGTTTACATGAATAGAACCTTATATGGTTACACACCCAATGAAAATAGTTTGTTGGATCTCGATCGTAGTGATACACATAATCATAATATTGAAACCAAAAGATGCAAAGTTAATAATGATAAGTGCAAATTGTTTGTAGCACTGCCGTTTAGGTCATATTGGTGTAAAGCGCATGAAGAAACTCCATACTGATGGAATTTTGGAATCACTTGATTATGAATCACTTGATGCTTGCGAACTGTGCCTTTTGGGCAAGATGACTAAAACTCCGTTCTCCGGAACAATGGAACGAGCTACTGACTTATTGGAAATAATACATACCGATGTATGCGATCCAATGAGTGCTGATGCTCATGGCAAGCATCGTTGTTTTCTGACCTTCACAAGATGATTTGAGCAGATATGGGTATATCTACTTGATGAAACATAAGTCTGAAATAGTTGAAAGGTTCAAAGAATTTCAGAGTGAAGTGGAAAAATCATCGTAACAAGAAAATAAAGTTTCTGCGATCTGATCGCGGAGACAAATATTTGAGTTACGAGTTTGGTCTTCAATTAAAACAATGTGGAATAGTTTCACAGCTCACGCCACCTGGAACACCACATCGTTATGGTGTGTCCGAACGTCGTAACCGCACTTTATTTGATATGGTGCGATCTATGATATCTCTTTACCACTATCGTTTTGGGGTTATGCATTAGAGACAGCTGCATTCACGTTTTAAAATAGGGCACCATCTAAATCCGTTGAGACGACACTGTATGAATTATGGTTTAGCAGTAAACCTAACCTGTTGTTTCTTAAAGTTTGGGGCTGCGATGCTTATGTGAAAAAGTTTCATCCTGATAAGCTCGAACCCAAATCGGAGAAGTGCGTCTTCATACCCAAAGGAAATTGTTGGGTACACCTTCTATCACAGATCCGAAGGCAAGACATTCATTGCTAAAATGGATCCTTTCCAGAGAAGGAGTTTCTCTCGAAAGAAGTGAGTGGGAGGAGAGTAGAACTTGATGAGGTAATTATACCTTCTCCCTTATTGGAAAGTAGTTCATCACAGAAATCAGTTCCAGTGATTCCTACACCAATAAGTGAGGAAGTTAATGATGATGATCATCAAACTTCAGATCAAGTTACTACCAAACCTCGTAGGTCTTCCAGAGTAAGATCCGCACCAGAGTGGTACGGTAATCATGTTCTGGAAGTCATGTTACTAGACCATGATGAACCTACGAACTATGAGGAAGCAATGATGAGCCCAGATTCCGCGAAATGGTTTGAGGCCATAAAATCTGAGATATGATCCATGTATGAGAACAAAGTTTGGACTTTGGTTGACTTGCCCGATGATCAGCAAGCAATTGAGAATAAATGGATCTTCAAGAGGAAGACGGACGCTGATAGTAGTGTTACTATCTACAAAGCTAGAATTGTCGCAAAAGGTTTTCGACAAGTTCAAAGTGTTGACTACGATGAGATTTTCTCACTCGTATCTATGCTTAAGTCTGTCCGAATCATGTTAGCAATTGCCGCATTTTATGAAATCTGGCAAATGGATAAACAAAACTGCATTCCTTAATGGATTTATTAAAGAAGAGTTGTATATGATGCAACCAGAAGGTTTTGTCAATCCTAAAGGTACTAACAAAATGTGCAAGCTCCAGCGATCCATCTATGGACTGGTGCAAGCCTCTCAGAGTTGGAATATACGCTTTGATGAGTTGATCAAAGCATATGGTTTTATACATACTTTTTGAGAAGCCTGTATTTACAATAAAGTGAGTGGGAGCACTACAACCTTTCTGATTAGTATATGTGAGTGACATATTGTTGATCAGAAATGATGTAGAATTTTTCTGCAAAGCTTAAAGGAGTGTTTTAAAGGAGTTCTTTAAAAGGAAAAGACCTCAGTAAAAGCTACTTACATATTAAGCATCAAGATCTATTGAGATAGATCAAGACGCTTGATAAGATTTTCAATGAGTACATACCTTGGCAAGATTTTGAAATAGTTCAAAATGGAACAGTCAAAGAAAGAGTTCTTGCCTGTGTTGCAAAGGTATGAAATTGAGTAAGACTCAAATCCCGACCACAGCAGAAAATAGAAAAAAATGAAAAGTCATTCCCTGTGCCTCAGTCATAGGTTCTATAAAGTATGCTATGCTATGTACCAGACCTATTGTATACCTTACTCTGAATTTGGCAAGAGAGTACAATAGTGATCTAGGAGTAGATCACTGGACATTGGTCAAGAATATCCTTAGTAAGGACTAAGGAGATGTTTCTCGATTATGGAGGTGATAAAAGAGTTTGTTGTAAAAGTTACACTAAGTCTCAACCTGGATACATATTGAAAGTGGGAGCAATTAGCTAGAGTAGCTCCGTGCAGAGCATTGTTGACATAAATATTTGCAAAATACTTACGGATCTGAATGTGACAGACCCGTTGACTAAGATTCTCTCACAAGCAAAACATGATCGCACCTTAGTACTCCTTGGGTGTTAATCACATAGCGATGTGAACTAGATGACTGAATCTAGTAAAACCCTTTGGGTGTTGATCACATATCGATGTGAACTATGGGTGTTAATCACATGGTGATGTGAACTATTGCTGTTAAATCACATGGCGATGTGAACTAGATTATTGACTCTAGTGCAAGTGGGAGACTGAAGGAAATATGCCCTAGAGGCAATAATAAAGTTATTATCTATTTCCTTATTTCATGATAAATGTTTATTATTCATGCTAGAATTGTATTAACCGGAAACATAATACATGTGTGAATACATAGACAAACAAAGTGTCACTAGTATGCCTCTACTTGACTAGCTCGTTAATCAAAGATGGTTATGTTTCCTGACCATGAACAATGAGTTGTTATTTGAGTAACGAGGTCACATCATTAGTTGAATGATCTGATTGACATGACCCATTCCATTAGCTTAGCACCTGATCGTTTAGTATGTTGCTATTGCTTTCTTCATGACTTATACATGTTCCTATGACTATGAGATTATGCAACTCCCGTTTACCGGAGGAACACTTTGGGTGCTACCAAACGTCACACCGTAACTGGGTGATTATAAAGGAGCATTACAGGTGTCTCCAAAGGTAGATGTTGGGTTGGCGTATTTCGAGATTAGGATTTGTCACTCCGATTGTCGGAGAGGTATCTCTGGGCCCTCTCGGTAATACACATCACATAAGCCTTGCAAGCATTACAACTAATATGTTAGTTGTGAGATGATGTATTACGGAACGAGTAAAGAGACTTGCCGGTAACGAGATTGAACTAGGTATTGGATACCGACGATCGAATCTCAGGCAAGTAACATACCGATGACAAAGGGAACAACGTATGTTGTTATGCGGTCTGACCGATAAAGATCTTCGTAGAATATGTAGGAGCCAATATGGGCATCCAGGTCCCGCTATTGGTTATTGACCGGAGACGTGTCTCGGTCATGTCTACATTGTTCTCGAACCCGTAGGGTCCGCACGCTTAAGGTTACGATGACATTTATATTATGAGTTTATGCATTTTGATGTACCGAAGGTTGTTCGGAGTCCCGGATGTGATCACGGACATGACGAGGAGTCTCGAAATGGTTGAGACATAAAGATTGATATATTGGAAGCCTATGTTTGGACATCGGAAGTGTTCCGGGTGAAATCGGGATTTTACCGGGTTATCGGGAGGTTACCGGAAGCCCCCGGGAGCCATATGGGCCTTCATGGGCCTTAGTGGAAAGGAGAAAGGGGCAGCCCAAGGGGGCTGCGCGCCTCCCCCCTTCCCCTAGTCCTATTAGGACTAGGAGAGGTGGCCGGCCACCCCTCTCCCTCTTTCCCCCTTGGGAATCCTAGTTGGAATAGGATTGGGGGGGGGGAGTCCTACTCCCGGTAGGAGTAGGACTCCTCCTGCGCCTCTCTCTCTTGGCCGGCGCCCCCTCCCCCCTTGGCTCCTTTATATACTGAGGTAAAGGCACCCCAAAGACACACAAGTTGACACAAGTTGATCCACGTGATCGATTCCTTAGCCGTGTGCGGTGCCCCCTGCCACCATATTCCTCGATAATACTGTAGCGGAGTTTAGGCGAAGCCCTGCTGCTGTAGTTCATCAAGATCGTCACCACGCCGTCGTGCTGACGGAACTCTTCCCCGACACTTTGCTGGATCGAAGTCCGGGGATCGTCATCGGGCTGAACGTGTGCTCGAACTCGGAGGTGCCGTAGTTTCGGTGCTTGATCGGTTGGATCGTGAAGACGTACGACTACTTCCTCTACGTCGTGTCATCGCTTCCGCAGTCGGTCTGCGTTGGGTACGTAGACAACACTCTCCCCTCGTTGCTATGCATCACATGATCCTGTGTGCGCGTAGGAAATTTTTTGAAATTACTACGAAACCCAACATACACGTCGCGATTGCGACCGCGTTCGCCTCCGACTCCGGCGGTGGTTGCAGGGGGGGCACGGCGGCGTCTGCGAGCGCGTGATTTCCGAAATCCGAGATGCCACAGCGAGATTGCCAAAATCCTGTGGCTAATCTATGGAATACTCCGGCGGTTCCTTCCATATACGGAACTATTTACTGCACGGTTTAATTACTCGATCACTGATTTATCGGATGAGCTAGTAATGCGGACGGATCGCTGATTTATTACCATACCTGGATTTATGGCCTTACCATACCTGGATTGATAGCCTTTGGGGTAATTTAAATTTATTACCATATTCAAAATTTCCTGAGTTATGACCTTACCATACCTGGATTGATTTATTACTATACGTGGATTAATTATGATTTATTACTATATGATTTATTACTATACGTGGATACCCTTACCATACCTGGTGGTAATTTAAATTTATTACCATATTCGATATTTCCCGAGTTATGGCCTTACCATATCTGGATTGATAGCCTTTGGGGTAATTTAAATTTATTACCATATAATTGCCATATTCAAAATTTCCTGAGTTATGACCTTACCATACCTGGATTGATTTATTACTATACGTGGATTAATTATGATTGATTACCATAAATACATTGGGTATTGCCGGTCAGACGAGAAAAGAGAAAAACCGGTGGGAGGGGCTGGTGGGAGGTGGGACGAAGAAAAACCGGTTGAAAATAAACCGGTTGAAAATAAACCGGTTGAAAGTGGGGGGGGGGGACTATTCAACCAATTCGTTCATTAGGAGTAGAGATTTGTGGACCCGTGGGTGTGGGGCTTTGTCGACTGAGGCATGTAGCACTTGGTCTGATTCTGAACCCACGAATGCTATGCGGACGTGCCTGGGTGAAGCTGCCAAAACTTCGTCTGGGTTTTTTTTAGGGAAGAATGCTATACTTTGAGTTTTTTTAGTCTGGACATCTTTTTCTATTTTTTAAAGGCAATATTTGAAGGAAATATTCCCTAGAGGCAATAATAAAGTTATTATCTATTTCCTTATTTCATGATAAATGTTTATTATTCATGCTAGAATTGTATTAACCGGAAACATAATACATGTGTGAATACATAGACAAACAAAGTGTCACTAGTATGCCTCTACTTGACTAGCTCGTTAATCAAAGATGGTTATGTTTCCTGACCATGAACAATGAGTTGTTATTTGAGTAACGAGGTCACATCATTAGTTGAATGATCTGATTGACATGACCCATTCCATTAGCTTAGCACCTGATCGTTTAGTATGTTGCTATTGCTTTCTTCATGACTTATACATGTTCCTATGACTATGAGATTATGCAACTCCCGTTTACCGGAGGAACACTTTGGGTGCTACCAAACGTCACAACGTAACTGGGTGATTATAAAGGAGCATTACAGGTGTCTCCAAAGGTAGATGTTGGGTTGGCATATTTCGAGATTAGGATTTGTCACTCCGATTGTCGGAGAGGTATCTCTGGGCCCTCTCGGTAATACACATCACATAAGCCTTGCAAGCATTACAACTAATATGTTAGTTGTGAGATGATGTATTACGGAACGAGTAAAGAGACTTGCCGGTAACGAGATTGAACTAGGTATTGGATATCGACGATCGAATCTCGGGCAAGTAACATACCGATGACAAAGGGAACAACGTATGTTGTTATGCGGTCTGACCGATAAAGATCTTCGTAGAATATGTAGGAGCCAATATGGGCATCCAGGTCCCGCTATTGGTTATTGACCAGAGACATGTCTCGGTCATGTCTACATTGTTCTCGAACCCGTAGGGTCCGCACGCTTAAGGTTACGATGACAGTTATATTATGAGTTTATGCATTTTGATGTACCGAAGGTTGTTCGGAGTCCCGGATGTGATCACGGACATGACGAGGAGTCTCGAAATGGTCGAGACGTAAAGATTGATA
This sequence comes from Triticum dicoccoides, assembly GCF_002162155.2. Classification (NCBI taxonomy): domain Eukaryota; kingdom Viridiplantae; phylum Streptophyta; class Magnoliopsida; order Poales; family Poaceae; genus Triticum; species Triticum dicoccoides. Next base: position 153,386,815 of record NC_041382.1, on the reverse strand, counting down.
TATTGGAAGCCTATGTTTGGACATCGAAAGTGTTCCGGGTGAAATCGGGATTTTACCGGGTTACCGGGAGGGTTACCGGAACCCCCCGGGAGCCATATGGGCCTTCATGGGCCTTAGTGGAAAGGAGAAAAGGGCAGCCCAAGGGGGCTGTGAAGGGAATATGCCCTAGAGGCAATAATAAAGTTATTATTTATTTCCTTATTTCATGATAAATGTTTATTATTCATGCTAGAATTGTATTAACCGGAAACATAATACATGTGTGAATACATAGACAAACAAAGTGTCACTAGTATGCCTCTACTTGACTAGCTCGTTAATCAAAGATGGTTATGTTTCCTGACCATGAACAATAAGTTGTTATTTGAGTAACGAGGTCACATCATTAGTTGAATGATCTGATTGACATGACCCATTCCATTAGCTTAGCACCTGATCGTTTAGTATGTTGCTATTGCTTTCTTCATGACTTATACATGTTCCTATGACTATGAGATTATGCAACTCCCGTTTACCGGAGGAACACTTTGGGTGCTACCAAACGTCACAACGTAACTGGGTGATTATAAAGGAGCATTACAGGTGTCTCCAAAGGTAGATGTTGGGTTGGCGTATTTCGAGATTAGGATTTGTCACTCCGATTGTCGGAGAGGTATCTCTGGGCCCTCTCGGTAATGCACATCACATAAGCCTTGCAAGCATTGCAACTAGTGAGTTAGTTGCAAGATGATGTATTACAGAACGAGTAAAGAGACTTGCCGGTAACGAGATTGAACTAGGTATTGGATACCGACGATCGAATCTCGGGCAAGTAACATACCGATGACAAAGGGAACAACGTATGTTGTTATGCGGTCTGACCGATAAAGATCTTCGTAGAATATGTAGGAGCCAATATGGGCATCCAGGTCCCGCTATTGGTTATTGACCGGAGACGTGTCTCGGTCATGTCTACATTGTTCTCGAACCCGTAGGGTCCGCACGCTTAAGGTTACGATGACATTTATATTATGAGTTTATGCATTTTGATGTACCGAAGGTTGTTCGGAGTCCCGGATGTGATCACGGACATGACGAGGAGTCTCGAAATGGTCGAGACATAAAGATTGATATATTGGAAGCCTATGTTTGGACATCGGAAGTGTTCCGGGTGAAATCGGGATTTTACCGGGTTATCGGTAGGTTACCGGAACCCCCCGGGAGCCATATGGGCCTTCATGGGCCTTAGTGGAAAGGAGAAAGGGGCAGCCCAAGGGGGCTGCGCGCCTCCCCCCTTCCCCTAGTCCTATTAGGACTAGGAGAGGTGGCCGGCCACCCCTCTCCCTCTTTCCCCCTTGGGAATCCTAGTTGGAATAGGATTGGGGGGGGGGAGTCCTACTCCCGGTAGGAGTAGGACTCCTCCTGCGCCTCTCTCTCTTGGCCGGCGCCCCCTCCCCCCTTGGCTCCTTTATATACTGAGGTAAAGGCACCCCAAAGACACACAAGTTGACACAAGTTGATCCACGTGATCGATTCCTTAGCCGTGTGCGGTGCCCCCTGCCACCATATTCCTCGATAATACTGTAGCGGAGTTTAGGCGAAGCCCTGCTGCTGTAGTTCATCAAGATCGTCACCACGCCGTCGTGCTGACGGAACTCTTCCCCGACACTTTGCTGGATCGAAGTCCGGGGATCGTCATCGGGCTGAACGTGTGCTCGAACTCGGAGGTGCCGTAGTTTCGGTGCTTGATCGGTTGGATCGTGAAGACGTACGACTACTTCCTCTACGTCGTGTCATCGCTTCCGCAGTCGGTCTGCGTTGGGTACGTAGACAACACTCTCCCCTCGTTGCTATGCATCACATGATCCTGTGTGCGCGTAGGAAATTTTTTGAAATTACTACGAAACCCAACAGTGGTATCCGAGCCTAGGTTATTGATGTTGATGTTATATGCACGAGTAGAACACAAGTGAGTTGTGGACGATACAAGTCATACTGCCTACCAGCATGTCATACTTTGGTTCGGCGGTATTGTTGGACGAGACGACCCAGACCAACCTTACGCGTACGCTTACGCGAGACCGGTTCCCTCGACGTGCTTTGCACAGAGATGGCTTGCGGGCGACTGTCTCTCCCACTTTAGTTGAACCAAGTATGGCTACGCCCGGTCCTTGCGAAGGTTAAAACGGAGTCTATTTGACAAACTATCGTTGTGGTTTTGATGCGTAGGTGAGATTGGTTCTTACTTAAGCCCGTAGCAGCCACGTAAAACATGCAACAACAAAGTAGAGGACGTCTAACTTGTTTTTGCAGGGCATGTTGTGATGTGATATGGTCAAGGCATGATTCTGAATTTTATTGTATGAGATGATCATGTTTTGTAACCAAGTTATCGGCAACTGGCAGGAGCCATATGGTTGTCGCTTTATTGTATGCAATGCAATCGCGATGTAATGCTTTACTTTATTACTAAACGGTAGTGATAGTCGTGAAAGCATAAGATTGGCAAGACGACAACGATGCTACGATGGAGATCAAGGTGTCGCGCCGGTGACGATGGTGATCATGACGGTGCTTCGGAGATGGAGATCACAAGCACAAGATGATGATGGCCATATCATATCACTTATATTGATTGCATGTGATGTTTATCCTTTTATGCATCTTATCTTGCTTTGATTGACGGTAGCATTATAAGATGATCTCTCACTAAATTATCAAGAAGTGTTCTCCCTGAGTATGCACCGTTGCCAAAGTTCGTCGTGCCCAGACACCACGTGATGATCGGGTGTGATAAGCTCTACGTCCATCTACAACGGGTACAAGCCAGTTTTGCACACGCAGAATACTCAGGTTAAACTTGACGAGCCTAGCATATGCAGATATGGCCTCGGAACACGGAGACCGAAAGGTCAAGCGTGAATCATATAGTAGATATGATCAACATAATGATGTTCACCGATGAAACTACTCCATCTCACGTGATGATCGGACATGGTTTAGTTGATTTGGATCACGTGATCACTTAGAGGATTAGAGGGATGTCTATCTAAGTGGGAGTTCTTAAGTAATATGATTAAATTGAACTTAAATTTATCATGAACTTAGTCCTGGTAGTATTTTGCAAATCATGTTGTAGATCAATAGCTCGCGTTGTTGCTTCCCTATGTTTATTTTGATATGTTCCTAGAGAAAATTGTGTTGAAAAATGTTAGTAGCAATGTTGCGGATTTGATCCGTGATCTGAGGTTAAATCCTCATTGCTGCACAGAAGAATTATGTCCTTAATGCACCGCTAGGTGACGGACCTATTGCAGGAGCAAATGCAGACGTTATGAACGTTTGGCTAGCTCAATATGATGACTACTTGATAGTTTAAGTGCACCATGCTTAACGGCTTAGAATCGGGACTTCAAAGACGTTTTGAATGTCATGGACCATATGAGATGTTCCAGGAGTTGAAGCTAATATTTCAAGCAAATACCCGAGTTGAGAGATATGAAGTCTCCAACAAGTTCTATAGCTAAAAGATGGAGGAGAATCGCTCAACTAGTGAGCATGTGCTTAGATTGTCTGAGTACTACAATCGCTTGAATCAAGTGGGAGTTAATCTTCCAGATAAGATAGTGATTGACAGAATTCTCTAGTCACCATCACCAAGTTAGTAGAACTTCGTGATGAACTATGACATGCAAGGGATAACGGAAACGATTCCCAAGCTCTTCGTAATGCGGAAATTGACGAAGATAGAAATCGAGAAAAACATCAAGTGTTGATGGTAGACAAGACCACTAGTTTTAAGAAAAGGGGCAGAAGGAAGAAGGGGAACTTCAAGAAGAACAGCAAGCAAGTTGCTGCTCAAGTGAAGAAGCCCAAGTCTGATCCTAAGCCTGAGACTAAGTGTTTCTACTGCAAAGGGACTGGTCACTGGAAGCGGATCTACCCCAAGTGATTGGCGGATAAGAAGGATGGCAAAGTGAACATAAGTATATTTGATATACATGTTATTGATGTGTACTTTACTAGTGTTTATTGCAAACCCTCAGTATTTGATACTAGTTCAGTTGCTAAGATTAGTAACTCGAAACGGGAGTTGCAGAATAAACAGAGACTAGTTAAGGGTGAAGTGACGATGTGTGTTGGAAGTAGTTCCAAGATTAATATGATCATCATCGCACACTCCCTATACTTTCGGGATTAGTGTTGAAACTAAATAAGTGTTATTGGTGTTGGCGTTGAGCATGAATATGATTTGATCATGTTTATTGCAATACGGTTATTCATTTAAGTAAGAGAATAAACTGTTGTTCTGTTTACATGAATAAAACCTTATATGGTTACACACCCAATGAAAAATGGTTCATTGGATCTCGATCGTAGTGATACACATAATCATAATATTGAAACCAAAAGATGCAAAGTTAATAATGATAAGTGCAACTTGTTTGTAGCACTGCCGTTTGGGTCATATCGGTGTAAAGCGCATGAAGAAACTCCATACTGATGGAATTTTGGAATCACTTGATTATGAATCACTTGATGCTTGCGAACTGTGCCTTTTGGGCAAGATGACTAAAACTCCGTTCTCCAGAACAATGGAACGAGCTACTGACTTATTGGAAATAATACATACCGATGTATGCGATCCAATGAGTGCTGATGCTCGTGGCAAGCATCGTTGTTTTCTGACCTTCACAAGATGATTTGAGCAGATATGGGTATATCTACTTGATGAAACATAAGTCTGAAATAGTTGAAAGGTTCAAAGAATTTCAGAGTGAAGTGGAAAAATCATCGTAACAAGAAAATAAAGTTTCTGCGATCTGATCGCGGAGACAAATATTTGAGTTACGAGTTTGGTCTTCAATTAAAACAATGTGGAATAGTTTCACAGCTCACGCCACCTGGAACACCACATCGTTATGGTGTGTCCGAACGTCGTAACCGCACTTTATTTGATATGGTGCGATCTATGATATCTCTTTACCACTATCATTTTGGGGTTATGCATTAGAGACAGCTGCATTCACGTTTTAAAATAGGGCACCATCTAAATTCGTTGAGACGACACTGTATGAACTATGGTTTAGCAGTAAACCTAACCTGTTGTTTCTTAAAGTTTGGGGCTGCGATGCTTATGTGAAAAAGTTTCATCCTGATAAGCTCGAACCCAAATCGGAGAAGTGCGTCTTCATACCCAAAGGAAATTGTTGGGTACACCTTCTATCACAGATCCGAAGGCAAGACATTCATTGCTAAAATGGATCCTTTCCAGAGAAGGAGTTTCTCTCGAAAGAAGTGAGTGGGAGGAGAGTAGAACTTGATGAGGTAATTATACCTTCTCCCTTATTGGAAAGTAGTTCATCACAGAAATCAGTTCCAGTGATTCCTACACCAATAAGTGAGGAAGTTAATGATGATGATCATCAAACTTCAGATCAAGTTACTACCAAACCTCGTAGGTCTTCCAGAGTAAGATCCGCACCAGAGTGGTACGGTAATCATGTTCTGGAAGTCATGTTACTAGACCATGATGAACCTACGAACTATGAGGAAGCAATGATGAGCCCAGATTCCGCGAAATGGTTTGAGGCCATAAAATCTGAGATATGATCCATGTATGAGAACAAAGTTTGGACTTTGGTTGACTTGCCCGATGATCAGCAAGCAATTGAGAATAAATGGATCTTCAAGAGGAAGACGGACGCTGATAGTAGTGTTACTATCTACAAAGCTAGAATTGTCGCAAAAGGTTTTCGACAAGTTCAAAGTGTTGACTACGATGAGATTTTCTCACTCGTATCTATGCTTAAGTCTGTCCGAATCATGTTAGCAATTGCCGCATTTTATGAAATCTGGCAAATGGATAAACAAAACTGCATTCCTTAATGGATTTATTAAAGAAGAGTTGTATATGATGCAACCAGAAGGTTTTGTCAATCCTAAAGGTACTAACAAAATGTGCAAGCTCCAGCGATCCATCTATGGACTGGTGCAAGCCTCTCAGAGTTGGAATATACGCTTTGATGAGTTGATCAAAGCATATGGTTTTATACAGACTTTTTGAGAAGCCTGTATTTACAATAAAGTGAGTGGGAGCACTACAACCTTTCTGATTAGTATATGTGAGTGACATATTGTTGATCAGAAATGATGTAGAATTTTTCTGCAAAGCTTAAAGGAGTGTTTTAAAGGAGTTCTTTAAAAGGAAAAGACCTCAGTAAAAGCTACTTACATATTAAGCATCAAGATCTATTGAGATAGATCAAGACGCTTGATAAGATTTTCAATGAGTACATACCTTGGCAAGATTTTGAAATAGTTCAAAATGGAACAGTCAAAGAAAGAGTTCTTGCATGTGTTGCAAAGGTATGAAATTGAGTAAGACTCAAATCCCGACCACAGCAGAAAATAGAAAAAATGAAAAGTCATTCCCTGTGCCTCAGTCATAGGTTCTATAAAGTATGCTATGCTATGTACCAGACCTATTGTATACCTTACTCTGAATTTGGCAAGAGAGTACAATAGTGATCTAGGAGTAGATCACTGGACATTGGTCAAGAATATCCTTAGTAAGGACTAAGGAGATGTTTTCTCGATTATGGAGGTGATAAAAGAGTTTGTTGTAAAAGTTACACTAAGTCTCAACCTGGATACATATTGAAAGTGGGAGCAATTAGCTAGAGTAGCTCCGTGCAGAGCATTGTTGACATAAATATTTGCAAAATACTTACGGATCTGAATGTGACAGACCCGTTGACTAAGATTCTCTCACAAGCAAAACATGATCGCACCTTAGTACTCCTTGGGTGTTAATCACATAGCGATGTGAACTAGATGACTGAATCTAGTAAAACCCTTTGGGTGTTGATCACATATCGATGTGAACTATGGGTGTTAATCACATGGTGATGTGAACTATTGCTGTTAAATCACATGGCGATGTGAACTAGATTATTGACTCTAGTGCAAGTGGGAGACTGAAGGAAATATGCCCTAGAGGCAATAATAAAGTTATTATCTATTTCCTTATTTCATGATAAATGTTTATTATTCATGCTAGAATTGTATTAACCGGAAACATAATACATGTGTGAATACATAGACAAACAAAGTGTCACTAGTATGCCTCTACTTGACTAGCTCGTTAATCAAAGATGGTTATGTTTCCTGACCATGAACAATGAGTTGTTATTTGAGTAACGAGGTCACATCATTAGTTGAATGATCTGATTGACATGACCCATTCCATTAGCTTAGCACCTGATCGTTTAGTATGTTGCTATTGCTTTCTTCATGACTTATACATGTTCCTATGACTATGAGATTATGCAACTCCCGTTTACCGGAGGAACACTTTGGGTGCTACCAAACGTCACACCGTAACTGGGTGATTATAAAGGAGCATTACAGGTGTCTCCAAAGGTAGATGTTGGGTTGGCGTATTTCGAGATTAGGATTTGTCACTCCGATTGTCGGAGAGGTATCTCTGGGCCCTCTCGGTAATACACATCACATAAGCCTTGCAAGCATTACAACTAATATGTTAGTTGTGAGATGATGTATTACGGAACGAGTAAAGAGACTTGCCGGTAACGAGATTGAACTAGGTATTGGATACCGACGATCGAATCTCAGGCAAGTAACATACCGATGACAAAGGGAACAACGTATGTTGTTATGCGGTCTGACCGATAAAGATCTTCGTAGAATATGTAGGAGCCAATATGGGCATCCAGGTCCCGCTATTGGTTATTGACCGGAGACGTGTCTCGGTCATGTCTACATTGTTCTCGAACCCGTAGGGTCCTCACGCTTAAGGTTACGATGACATTTATATTATGAGTTTATGCATTTTGATGTACCGAAGGTTGTTCGGAGTCCCGGATGTGATCACGGACATGACGAGGAGTCTCGAAATGGTCGAGACATAAAGATTGATATATTGGAAGCCTATGTTTGGACATCGGAAGTGTTCCGGGTGAAATCGGGATTTTACCGGGTTATCGGGAGGTTACCGGAACCCCCCGGGAGCCATATGGGCCTTCATGGGCCTTAGTGGAAAGGAGAAAGGGGCAGCCCAAGGGGGCTGCGCGCCTCCCCCCTTCCCCTAGTCCTATTAGGACTAGGAGAGGTGGCCGGCCACCCCTCTCCCTCTTTCCCCCTTGGGAATCCTAGTTGGAATAGGATTGGGGGGGGGGGGGAGTCCTACTCCCGGTAGGAGTAGGACTCCTCCTGCGCCTCTCTCTCTTGGCCGGCGCCCCCTCCCCCCTTGGCTCCTTTATATACTGAGGTAAAGGCACCCCAAAGACACACAAGTTGACACAAGTTGATCCACGTGATCGATTCCTTAGCCGTGTGCGGTGCCCCCTGCCACCATATTCCTCGATAATACTGTAGCGGAGTTTAGGCGAAGCCCTGCTGCTGTAGTTCATCAAGATCGTCACCACGCCGTCGTGCTGACGGAACTCTTCCCCGACACTTTGCTGGATCGAAGTCCGGGGATCGTCATCGGGCTGAACGTGTGCTCGAACTCGGAGGTGCCGTAGTTTCGGTGCTTGATCGGTTGGATCGTGAAGACGTACGACTACTTCCTCTACGTCGTGTCATCGCTTCCGCAGTCGGTCTGCGTTGGGTACGTAGACAACACTCTCCCCTCGTTGCTATGCATCACATGATCCTGTGTGCGCGTAGGAATTTTTTTGAAATTACTACGAAACCCAACAATATTAAGTCGTCACAACGTTTACAAGGATGAATAAGAGATCACCGGGATGGCTTAACTAAGTATGACGACCATCTGATACATTGGGATACAATTTAGGTCCGTCTCCCAGAACACGCATATGGGCCTACTGTGCTCTCTCACCACGACGTTATCGGTTAGGCCTGAGTTTGGTTCGTTTCTATTTTTCTTTATTTTTCCATTCGGTTTTACTCTCCTTCGCTTTCAATTTTCTTTCTTTTTTGTTTCTTTCACGATTTTACTGATTTGTTCTTTTCTTTATTTTCTTGTGTTTCTTTCTTGATTTCATTGGCTTTTTTCGCTCTTCTTTCTTTCTTCTTTTTCCTTTGTTTCTTTTTTGGGCTTTCTTCTTTTCTTTGTTTCCTTCTTGGGTTTCGATGTTTCCATTCTTTTACATAGGTTTTCTTTAGTTTTTATTTTCCTTTTTGGTTTTCTTTGTCTATTTATGGACTTTCCTCGGTTTCTTTTTTGTTCAACACACGTCTACTTTGAAACCTCTAAAAAAGACTTATATTTAGGGACGGAGGGAGTATATATCTCGCTTATAGCAAGGAGCGAGAGCAACTTTCCTTGACTCAAGCTTTTCCTGTGGTGTCTGTTTGGTGTATTCGCCGTTGTGGTTTCTAGTTTTTTTATTTGTTTCTTCCCTAGGCATTTTTTCAGGTGTTTCCGATTTCTTCATTTTTATCGATCTTTCCGTTTCTTTCTCAATTTTCACTCACAGTTTTTTTATTTCTTATTGTTTTCTTTCGTTTCTTTCTTGTTTTTATCGAACCTTTCTTTTCTTTTTTTGTTTCTTTCTTGTCTCTCCTTGCTTTTATTTGTGTTTTTCTTATTTTTCATTGGTTTTATTTGAATTTTTTCCTTTTGGTTTTAGCTTCTTCTCGGTTTTGCATTGGTTTTCTCCCCTTTTTCTTCATTTTTGATGGATCCCATCGGGTTGTTTTGTTTCTCTTTCCATATAGAACAGAAACATTTTTTATACATGTTAATATTTTCCAAATACGTGAAACAATTTTCATATACAACTAAAACAATTTTCGTTTACACATTGAATATTTTATAAATATGTCATTAACATTTTTCAGACATATGTTTTTATATGCACTTTCTTTTTCGTACACACTAAACATTTTCATAGATATAAAAAATTATATCACTTTCAAATTTCCAAATACATTATTAATATTTTTTGACATCTAGGAGCATTTTTTGAAATCATCGATATTTTAAAAATCCGACAACATTTTTTGACATCTAGGAGCAAATCCGAGAACATTTTTTGACATCTAGGAGCACTTTTTGAAATCATCGATATTTTAAAAATTCATGAACGTTTATTGAAATCCAAGGACACGTGTCAAATTTATGGACATTTATTGAAAATCGAAGAACATTTTTAAAATTCATAAACATTTTTGAAATACGAATAAAATTTTCAAATTCATTAAAATTTTGTTTTGAAAATCCGAGAACATTTTTCCAAATTCTTAAAAATATTTTAAATTCCCAGTTTTTTTAAAAAAATTGGAATATTTTTTGAAATATGTGAACATATTTTGAGTTCGGAAACTTTCTGTAAAAATGTTGAACAAAACTTTCCAATTTAGGATTCATGAATATGTTTTGAAGTTTACAACTTTTTAAAACCCCAAACGTTTTTTCCAGTTTGGGTTCCTAAATTTTTTCCGAAGCTAAACAGACCGCCTGGCCCAGCACAGGGCTAAGGTGAAGTGCGCGATTGCTGGGGGCGGATCCTATTAGACGCTCTTTGTCCAATAGCAAGCCGACGCAAAGGGGGATCGGCACAGGGCCAGCCCACTCGAAAACAACGAACCTAGCCATGTAGCGCGACAAAAAGTGCAGGTCGTAGGCAGGAATGATTAGCCACAGATTATAAAGTGTTTTGAAATTTCAAACACGTTTTTTTTGAAAAAACTGAATAGTTTTTGAAACACGAACATTCTTCAACATTATAAGCAAAATTTAGAAAACATGAACAATCTTAACAAATTGGAACACATTTTGAAATTTTCAAGAATTGACTTGTTTAGAAAACATGGACAAAATTTTAAACTCTCAACTTTTAATAAAACACGAACAAACTTTGAAATGGTGAACATTTTTTTGACAAGCATGAACAAAATTTTGAAACTTTGACTCATTTTGAAAACATGAAGAAATTTCAAAATTCTGAATACTTCGAAAAATGCAAACAATTTTTGTCAAAGTGAAATAAGACCCTGTTTGGTGATCCGTCACTCCACCACTCCGCTCCCAGAGCTGTAGTTAAAAAGCACAGAGCTGGGAAACGGATGCCCTGCAGCTCCTCGTATTTTTAGGAACTGGAGTGACTCCGAACAGGACCTAAATTTGGAATTTTCAAACATTTTATGAAACGGGATTTTTATGAAAAATGAGAAGAAAAAAATTACAAAAATTGTTTGAAAACCTGAACAAATTTTGAAACTCTGAACATTTTTGGAAACATGAACAATTTTTGAAATGAAAACCATATTTGGAAAACATGAACAAAATTTGGTAACTTCAAACTTTAAAGAAAACATGAAAAAAATTTCATAATTCTGAACTTTTTGAAAATTATGAACAATTTTTTATAACATCAATCAAATTTAGATTTTTTGAACATTTTTTGTAAAAAGCAACAAATTTGCTGAATATGTTTAAAAAAATTGCGATTTTTTAAAAGGCAAAAAATAAAATGTGGACTTGAAAAAGAAACAAAAAATGAAAAAATAAACAGAAAAAAGGAAAACCGAAAAAAGAAATGACACAGGAAAAATAAAAAAAATAAAAACCTAAACACAAAAGAAAACCGTAAAGCCGGTTAAAAACAAAAAAGCGGTTCAGTGAACCTTCTGGACGGTTCCGAAAACCGGCTGCCTTGCTATGGGGATGCGGGCCGGCCAAATTTTCGCGTTGGGGGATCGCCTGTGCAAATGCTCGACAGTTTGACGCATTAAGCGTCAAATAGGATTTCCCTCGTAATCGGGCACCGATTGATGCTATGGGCGCTCGCTAGCGAGGCATAGCGGGTCGGCTTAACACCTGCTCAAAAAGGAAAACCGAAATAAGAATATAAGGGAGATTTTGGATTTGAACTCAGCACCTCACGTCTGCAGCCTAACACAATAAACCACAGGACAAACTTGCTTTCCAATCTAATTACAGAAAACAATGTAGTTAACCTTGATTTCAATAAAACATTAACTTAAATTTGAAAATTACTTGAAAAGTTCCTCAATTTTTAAGTGAAGTTCACAAAAAATTGAAAAAAGTTCATCAGTTTTTTTAAAAGTTTATCAAATTTGAAAAACATTCATCAAATTCAAAAAAAGTTCATCGATTTGGAAAAAGTTCATTGAATTTGAAAAAAAAACCATAAATTTGAAAAGAGTTCATCAAATTTAAAAATAATAGTTTTTTAAAAATGGTTATTTGGAAAAAAGTTAACGAATTTGAGTGAATGTTCATGGATTTTGGAAAAAGATTTATCGATTTGAAGAAAAAGTTAATGAATTTTTAAAAGAATCTTCCCATTGAAGAAAACTGGAAAAGGGAAAAGAAAAAAGAAAAACTGAATGAAAACGTCAAGGAAAAAACGCCACAAACTAAAGAAAGAAAAAAAGAAGAAAAATTCGTTTATTTCATAATGGGTGGAATAGCCGGGTGGTTAGTGCCTTTCTCTTCGATAGCAGAGGTACCGAGTTCGAAGCCGGTACGCTAACTGGCATTGCTGGGACCAAGTAGTTAGAGCATTACTAGTAGAACCCTCAAACCCTCACTAGCGTTTTAAGGGTCCAAAAATGATCTTTTTTGCACTTTTACGGGTTGAAAAATAGGGGCAAAGATTAGAACCCTCAAACCCAACCCTTATAACGGAATATTCCCCATGAACGACGTTGTCGTTGCGCGCGGGAGGTCGACGGGGCGGCCGCCGTCAACGGGGGCGACTAGCAGCGGCGGTCGCGGGCGTGGGCGCGGGAGTTGGGAGGATTTTTTCCTCCCGCGCGAGTATAACCGCCAAATGAGGGTTAGGGTAAGTTTTACTCCCCAACCCTTACTTTTGAGGATTGGGAGAGGGTTTGAGAGTTGGACCTTTAAATTTTTTTGAGGGTTTGAGGGTTAAGGGGTTCTAGTCTACGGCTTTTTTTCAATCAAACCTGTAAATAAGCAGTTATTTTTAGGGGTTTGAGGGTTTAAGGGCTCTACTAGTAATGCTCTTAACGGGTACGTCTTTAAGGGATACACCACTGGCATGCGCCAGCGCTTAGCGGCCGCACATGTCACGTGATGGGTGTACCTATGGAACATATTTTTTTGCACGCATTTTTTAGTCTTTTTCGTGTTTTTGTTCTGATTTTTTGAGTTTTTGGGTTTTGTTTGGGTTCTCCTAGGTTTTCGTGAATATATTTTTTACTTTCTTGCGATTATTTTTCCAGTTTTTGGTTTTCCTTTTTTTTCTAGATTTTGGTTTTCGTTTTTTTGTTTTTCATTTTTAAAATTTATGGCTTTTCTGGTTTTTTGTTTTTTCTAACCCGTTAATATGGATCTATTTTCGAAGATTTCGTTCTGCGAAATGCAACGGTGAAACCGGTTGGTGTTTGGAAGCACAGTTTTAGACATAAAACATTTTGAGAAATCGAACGAATAAAGAAAATTCAGGTTGCGACAAATGTCACACATGCAGTATGCAAGTTGTCACCATGAAAAAAAGATGAGAGTGAACCTTGCAGAGAATTCCTCTGACTAGTGATTTTGACGATTGCTCGCTTTCCGCCGAGTGACGGCGTGGAACAGGGGCTCCCCATGTCCACTCAGCCGGCCCATCTGGGAAGCATTCGCCGGGCCGGAGTGCTCTTCTTCCCCACGCTCGCGTGTGCGCCGTGCCGAGCGACGACCAAGCGGCCAGCGAGGCGCCCCGCTCCGCGCGCACACACACAACCCAGACCCACACACACCAAGGCGTGCACGCAATGAGGCCCTTCCTGCCCACGCCGGTGGGCGCCCAGCTCGCGTCGCTCCCCTCGCCGTCAACGCTCTCGCGACTGCTCCGCCCACTCCACCTACAAAACCGCCATGCTCACGCCATCCCCGCCCCCACCTCCTCCTCGTCGCCCCTCCTCCACCCTCCCCGCCGCAGCAGTGGCCGCCGCGGCGATCGCTTCCTCGCCTCCTCCTCGCCCTCTCAGGTCTGCCTGGCCTCTCCGCCCCGCCGAATTCTACCTGTTTGAGAATAGTCCCGGACCCCAAGTGTTCGATGGAATGCCTCCCCTGCGGTGATTGTGGATTTGGCTGATGGCGCCCCGCCGTTCTGTTTGTCTTGCAGATGGCCGCGCCTGCCGATGCCCCCGGAGGATCCGCGGACGCCTTCGAGGTGATCCGCGCTCACCAGGTGCGGCCCTTGGCCTTGGCCCTGCTTAGTGATCATGTAGTACTCTTTACTATGTGATAATCTGAGGACGCGATAGCTGTACAACTTTGAACACGAAAAATTGGGTGCTCTGCTCAGTATCATGGGGAATTTCACTTTCAGAAGCATGTGTTGAGTATATGTTAAGGAGTCTGATAGATTATCAGGAGGATTAAACAGTAGTCTGGAATAGGCTTAAACTTATGGACCCCCTTAGCTGGCGAACGTTTACCATGAGGTAGTCGGTGCTTTTCTTTTCAGAACCATGTGCTTGGTACGTGTTTATGGGGACGGATTAATTACCAGGAGGGTTACTGTGAAATGGGCTTAAAATTGTTCCCTGGTAGTGATTTTCTTCAACAATTAGTATGACGTTCATCATCAACAATTAACAACGACATGCAGAGTTTTCCTCCACGATAGTCAACATATTCCAATATCGTGGGAGTTTTTTTTATCTAACCACCATCAACCGGATCAACTTTGCAAAATATGCCATTTTCTGTTCCTATTAGATATTTGAATGATCAGCCTGTGGAACAAGTACATGCAACATTTATGACAGCTCTGAACAAATACCTTAACTAACAAGTTACAAAGTTGTCTTGGATTTTAATTAAGAGGAACTCTAAACATTGTAGGTTTTAATCTTTTGCCATCTCAAGGTCTTTCTTATTCACTCAACATCATCATGATTATAGGTAAAAGCTGCCCGGCTTCCTCCTGTTGAAGAAATACGAACCATTCTGGACCAAAGTGTCAGAGGTGTTCTGGCTACCCATTCTCAGGTATGCTAGAAGCATTCTTGTATTTGCAGTCTAGTGAGCATGCATTTGCCAGTCTTTTCCTGTGTCGTCTTTTTTAGAATTCTATTGAAACTGGTGAGTACTGATTGCCATGTGGATATGTAAAGGGCGGGCCTGATATTTTTTCCATTAACAGCTTCTCTTGATTATTCAAACTTAACTTTTTTGCTTAAACCTGCTTGATAACTCCACTTTTCACTTCTCGCTGAAATGTGGCATGTGCTTGGCAAGGTACCTGTCAGATATTTAGTACTCCCTCCGTAAACAAATATAAGAGCGTTTAGATCACTATTTTAGTGATCTAAACACTCTTATATTTCTTTACGGAGGGAGTACATCGTGATATGTAGCTTTTTACCATGCCATACTGGCTGGGATTGTCACCTTCCAGTGTGTGCCTTTTCTGCTTTGTGAATGGCAAAGGCAAATTATATTTTTCTTCTATCTCCTTCTATTGCCAATTGGTTGATTACAGGAAAAGAAAATTATAACATGTCATTCTGTTAACAGGAACATGTGGGTTATCCATCTGGTTCAATGGTTGATTTTGCGTGCGATCAAGATGGTTCCCCCATATTAGCAGTGAGTAGTTTAGCAGTTCACTCAAAGGTATGCCAGTATTGTGCTCTCATGATTATGTATACATGTAATACTACCTGTCGACACCGTTCTACACGCATGACCCTATGCATTTAGTGACTTAACTCAAACACACATGATAACACTGACAATAGCAGGAGTACTGACACATAAACACGGACATAAAAAACAAAATGGACAGACATGAAAAATATAAAAGGCATGGACAGTGTTCTATGAAAAGAATAGGGTGCTGGTCTATAATCTACTAAATTCACAATAGCTTCTGATAGTTATGTCTTTTGTTGCCACCATTTTGCAGAATCTTGCAGGAAGTACTAAATGCTCACTTTTGGTTGCCAAAGACCCAGAGGACAGAACAGATACTGTAATCACTGTATACGGCGATGCTACACCTGTAATTCCCTCCTATCACTTGCCCCATATATTAGTGTGCTTATGTCCTGATAAATTTCTTAACTTGATATTTATTAAAGCATACAGTATATGTTACCTGATAATTATGTGTTGGCTCACTTCGTATTGGTTCTGTTCCAAAGGTTCCTGATGAAGAAAAAGATGCAGTGAGAACTGCATATTTACGGAGACACCCTGAGGCCTTTTGGGTATGTTTATTGAACATTATACTGTTTCTAAAGTAACTGTATAATATCGTACTAATTTCTGATGGAAATTTGCCAAATCAAGGTTGACTTTGGTGACTTCCGTTTTCTGCACATCAAACCAAAAGCTGTACGTTACGTATCTGGGGTTGCAACAGCTATCCTTGGCTCTGGAGGTTTGTGACCCGTCTTTTGAATGCCCTAGTTAAAACTGCTCATAGTAAGAAGCCTGCATAGCCTTTCTGACCAGAAGTTCAAGGTTCTACTCGACTTTTAATTTGTTTTTGAGTTACTATGTAATGTTCCTGTAGCACTCTTGCGAAAATCGTGAGTTGCAATATGAGAACCATGAAAAGGAATATCCTGAGTAAGAAAACAGAAACCGAGGAAGCTATATAAAAATAAAACTAGTAGCCTCTCGTCTTACGTCAGTCTCCTCCTTTTTCACTCAATGTTTCATCCGAATTTAACAATGAAATTTTCTATAACAGAGGTTTGAGTGTTCCTATAGTTAGTTTTTTATAGTGAAAACCAGGCCCAATCGTAAGACTTGCACATTCAGTGCCTTGCACTTGTGCTCCTATAGTTAGGTTTTTGTGTGACCTAAAGGTCAAATTCTGTATGAAATGCAATATGATTTGGTTTGATGGTCCTTGAGATACTACTCTGTTCTCCACATCCTCAGAGTTTAGTGCAGCTGAGTTCAAGGAAGCAAAAGTGGATCCTATATCTCAGTTCTCCACTCCTATTGCAGTACGTTTTATATTTGCTTGACTCCACACTAAATCTATTGATCTTCAATTGGCATATTTATGCTCAAGTAAGCTGCATGTATCCCACAGGGCCACATGAACAAGGATCATGCTGATGATACAAAGCTCATCGTGCAACACTCAACCTCTGTTAAGGCAAGTACAATATAAAGCTTACTTAAGTGGTGTTTGGTCATGATTGCAACTCTGCAAGATATACTAGAAAACAAGTCGTAGCTGTATTAGTTTGCGAGACAGTTATATTATTTATCTTCTGTTCATTTCATACTTAAGTTTCTTTCTGTGACTAAATAACTAGTATTTTAGTTATTGTATGGCGATATGTGCTCGGTCACCGTGATATATTTAGTGTGAAGAGACGAATGTTTTAGTTTAAGGATATGATTCCTACTTTTTGTCCCAAACATTAGATAAAAAAGGTGCACATCACACAGAGCCTATGCAAGTCTTGACTCAGGAAAACAGTTGCACAACAAAATTTATAAACCAGTTTACCAATTAAAAAACAATTAGTTTTATAATGTAGTAGCTGTTTATCTGCTTAGTCTCTTGGGCACCATGAACTATTATCATTTCAGTGTGCTGACTCTGCAACATGAACATTTGGGTTCAGACTTTTGGCATTACAAAATAAAGTTTGTCAGTGCTAAGTGCTAACTACTGACAGAGTATGTAATGCCCGTCCTCTTTTTCTGTACTAGCACATGAGTTCTTTTTCTTTACAGTAAACACATCTATGCCTTGTATCTCTCTTTCATTTTCTTGATTTTGACACTTCTATACTTCACCAAATGTTAATGTTTCCATTTAAAATATATCGAGGGATGACAGATGTAAGCTATTTCAGGTGGATTTCGCTTCTATTCTGGATGTGGATAGCCTCGGTATCAATGTGAAGGTAACAACCCTCTCAATGCTTGGCTCGATTTTCTTGTATAGA
>NC_041382.1:153350562-153368411 GCF_002162155.2 Triticum dicoccoides | reverse complement strand
TAATAGAAAATTACTGTCGAGGCCCCCCTCTTTCAAAAATGGGGATGTAATAACTATACAAAGGCTGTGTCTTTTTCTTGTTTGGCAGAAAAACATATCAATGAATCACAGTGATGTTGTCTTGTGAATGCTTTTCTACCCTCAGCTCCGATAGTCGACCAGTAAATTGTCATATGCACTGTATTAGCGGTTTTGACGGTTTCATCAGAACTGAATTCGAAATAGACAATTTATTCCCAAGGGATGTTCTTTTTTTTTTAGTGGATAAGGGCTGTTCTTTGGTTGGACAATGATGCACTGTCCTTTCATATCTTTGAATTTACTTGACCAGACCTTTAATGTGCCATGCTATATTCTAGTCAAAGCCAACCGGTGTGGTAACATGGTAATTGACACTTTCCTTGTTGTGCAGGCTGGTTATGATGGAACTGTTCTGAAGCTGCGAATTCCCTTCCCTAGACGTGCGCAAGACAGAAAGTTAGTTCCTGCTCTATTATATTTTCCCCATAGTTATAATTCATGCATACTCATGTCTCCATTCTGCTCTATACTTATATTTGCTACTCTCTTCATAATCTTGTTTTCAAAATTGGGTTTATACATGAATACATGTTCCCTTCTTTGGGGATGATTATGCATTTTCTCAACACTTGCATTGTTCATCAAGGCCTCCTAGGTTTACAATCTGCTGAATGGCGGTTTAATTGGTAACTAGGACATGCTTATTCTAATTATTCGATTGACTGACTCTAAACGGTCCTGTGCTTTTACAGGGATGTTAAGACACTTATTGTGGAAATGCTACAGGCTGCAAAGGCCTCATCCTGACATGCTGAATGACCTCTTTGTTCTGGAACGCAGTGGTGGCGTCCATGTAAAAAAGAAAGCCCTAGCCGATAAGAGCTTTCAAGTTGCTCTCCAGTCTCAGCGTCAGCGAAGATGGATGATCCACAGAAAATTCCATGGTTTCATACATCATTCAACACCATTGTGACAGCGAACTTGTGTGAACTACTTCCAGTCAAACTTAAAGAAATGCAAAGCGACTTGTATATTGCACTGAACTGTTTTGCACTCATACACGACTGAAGTTGTTGTCATGTCGGTCTTTACGTCACTTGTACTTTGATCTTTATAATATGAATGAGACACGTATTGCCATGCAAAAAAGGTTCATCTCATTGGAAGGTTTCACATGTCAAAATTAGGTAATTGTCCTTTCCTTTATGAGTTTTTACCATGTGAACTATCAACTGGGAAGCTGACGAGCTGTAAGATAATTTGCTTCGGTAAAAGAAAAAAAATGGGCTTCTTTGATTCAAAGGAATATTATAAGTTTTATAAAGGATTTGATTCTTTAGGAAAAACATCCTACTTAGGTTGTTTGATTAGAGTCTTTAGAATTTTCCTAAGCATTCCTTTTGGAGAGAAAAATCAACCCATCCAAATTTCTTGCTATAAGAGCAATTGTAGCAGAGTCGCCATATCGCATGGATTTGGACTGTATTACTTTGGAGCTAGACTGCATATATTTAGTTGTCACAATGTGTCACAACATATATTTTGTGACTTTACATTGTCGTTAAGCGACATATTTTAAATATGCAATGTCTCTATTCTGCATTGCTACTACTACCTAGACTAGTCGTCGTCCTCTTCCTCATTTGAATTGAGGTCTTGAAAGTGCTACTAATCCCTCGGTGATTTTGGTAATTCTTAACAACATATAGCTCATTAAACTAATACTCTTTCAAGATGGTCATTTCAGAAAGTTCAATGTTTGGCATGGCATGGACTAGAGATGTGGACCCCTCAAAATGCTAAGAACACATATTGGCTCAAACTCAAGACTCTACCTTTTCATTTTAGTGATCCAAGATCACATTGAGTCCATAAGAAAAGCCAATACTATTATAAAGGGATGATGTGTTGCTTAATGGTTTATTGCTCAAAATGCTTAGTGATATGCTCCAAAAGTCTTCAACCACTTTCTCATATCCACATACGTCCCAAACCAAAACTCAAACTCGGCCCCATCGATTTGATCTATCCGGCGTCACCGAGTTCATTTGACACAGCCATAGCCAGAAACCCTAACCAGTTCGGTCTCACCGATAGGGATCTCGGTCTCACCGAGATGGGATTGCAAATTCTCTGTTTCCCTTTGTAACCTTTCGGTCTAACCGAGATAAGCGATCGGTCCCGCCGAGTTCGCAATGCAAACTCTCTGTTTCCTTTTCGTAATGTTTCGGTCTCACCGAAATGAGCGATCGGTCCCACCGAGTTTGCCTGACCAACTCTCTGTTGGCCCATTACAAAAATTGGTGTCACCGAGTTCATGTGATCGGTCTCACCGAGATTACGTTATGCTCTAACCCTAATGAAATCGGTCCCACCGAGTTGACATGTCGATCCCACCGAAAATCCTAACGTTCACATTTTTAACTAAATCAGTCTGATCGAGTTTGAGTATTCGGTCCCACAGAGTTTGGTAAATTGTGTGTAACGGTTAGATTTTGTGTGGAGGCTATATATAACCCTCCACCTTTCCTCCATTCGGTGAGAGAGCCATCAGAACGTGCCTACACTTCCATCATTCATTTTTTGCGAGAGAACCACCTACTCATGTGTTGAGACCAAGATATTCCAATCCAACCACAAGAATCTTGATCTCTAGCCTTCCCCAAGTTGTTTTCCACTCAAATCATCTTTCCACCAAATCCAAATATGTGAGAGAGAGTTGAGTGTTGGGGAGACTATCATTTGAAGCACAAGAGTAAGGAGTTCATCATCAACACACCATCTATTACCTTTTGGAGAGTGGTGTCTCCTAGATTGGTTAGGTGTCACTTGGGAGCCTTCGTCAAGATTGTGGAGTTGAACCAAGGACTTTGTAAGGGCAAGGAGATCGCCTACTTCATGAAGATCTACCCAAGTGAGGCAAGTCCTTCGTGGGCGATGATCATGGTGGGATAGACAAGGTTGCTTCTTCGTGGACCCTTCGTGGGTGGAGCCCTCCGTGGACTCGCGCAACCGTTACCCTTCGTGGGTTGAAGTCTCCATCAACGTGGATGTACGATAGCACCACCTATCGAAACCACGCCAAAAATCTCCGTGTCTACATTGCGTTTGCTCCCTCCAAACTCCTCCCTTTTACCTTCATATGCAATGATTTACATTCCGCAACTATACTCTTAGATTTGCATGTGTAGGTTGATTGCTTGACTTGTGTTAAGTTGCTAAAATCTGCCAGGACTTAAAATGGGAAAATGCTAGATTTTCATTTGGTCAAGTAGTCTAATCACCCCCCTTAGACATACTTCCGATTCTACAAGTGGTATCAGAGCTTTGGTCTCTATTTGCCTTGCTTTCCATAGCTTTGGTGATCATAGCCTTGGTTTCACAACCTAGAAGAGTATGACGTCTAGCGAGGGAAATTACCACCGTAGATGTCCTTACTTTGATGGTACTAATTTTGCTAGTTGGAAGCATAAGATGAAAATGCATATTCTTGGACATAACCCCACCGTTTGGGCTATTGTGTGTATTGGCTTGCAAGGTGAATTCTTTGATAGGAGAGAACCTAATCGTGAAGCTACAGCGGAAGAATTGAAGGTGCTACAATACAATGCTCAAGCTTGCGATATCCTCTTTAATGGATTGTGCCCCGAAGAATTCAACAAAATCAGCCGTCTTGAGAATGCAAAGGAAATTTGGGATACTTTGATTGATATGCATGAAGGTACCGACTGTTGGGGAACGTAGCAGAAATTCAAAATTTTCTACGCATCACCAAGATCAATCTATGGAGTAATCTAGCAACGAGGGGAAGGAGAGTGCATCTACATACCCTTGTAGATCGCTAAGCGGAAGCGTTCAAGTGAACGGGGTTGATGGAGTCGTACTCGTCGTGATCCAAATCACCGATGATCCTAGTGCCGAACGGACGGCACCTCCGTGTTCAACACACGTACAGCCGGTGACGTCTCCTACGCCTTGATCCAGCAAGGGGAGAAGGAGAGGTTGGGGAAGACTCCATCCAGCAGCAGCACGACGGCGTGGTGGTGGAGGAGCGCGGGACTCCAGCAGGGCTTCGCCAAGCACTACGAGAGACGAGGAGGGAGAGGGGTAGGGCTGCGCCAATAGGGCGAGCAAATCACATGTGTTGGGCAGCCCAAACCTCAAGTATATATAGGGGGAGGGGAGGGGCTGCGCCCCCACCTAGGGTTCCCTCCCTAGGGGTGGCGGCAGCCCCTAGATCCCATCTGGGAGGTGGCCACAAGGGGGAGAGGGGGAGGCGCACCTAGGGTGGGCCTTAGGGCCCATCTGCCCTAGGGTTTGCCCCCTTCCCCTCTTGGAGGCGCCTTGGACCTTGGTGGGAGGCGCCCCAGCCCACCTAGGGGCTGGTCCCTTCCCACCATTGGCCCATGTAGGCCTCCGGGGCTGGTGGCCCCACCTGGTGGACCCACCTGGTGGACCCCCGGACCCCTCCGGTGGTCCCGATACACTACCGATGATGTCCAGAACAATTCCGGTGGCCAAAACCATACTTTCCATATATCAATCTTTACCTCCGAACCATTCCGGAACTCCTCGTGACGTCCGGGATCTCATTCGTGACTCTGAACAACATTCGGTAACCGCGTACATACTTCTCCTATAACCCTAGCGTCATTGAACCTTAAGTGTGTAGACCCCTACGGGTTCGTGGTCATGTAGACATGGCCGAGACAACTCTCCGGTTAATAACCAACAGCGGGATCTGGATACCCATGTTGGCTCCCACATGCTCCACGATGATCTCATCGGATGAACCACGATGTCAAGGACTTAATCAATCCTATATACAATTCCCTTTGTCCATCGGTATGATACTTGCCCGAGATTCGATCGTCGGTATCCCGATACCTTGTTCAATCTCGTTACCGGCAAGTCTCTTTACTCATTCCGTAACACATCATCCCGTGATCAACTCCTTGGTCACATTGTGCACATTATGATGATGTCCTACCGAGTGGGCCCAGAGATACCTCTCCGTTTACACGGAGTGACAAATCCCAGTCTCGATTCGTGCCAACCCAACAGACACTTTCGGAGATACCAGTAGTGTACCTTTATAGCCACCCAGTTACGTTGTGACGTTTGGCACACCCAAAGCACTCCTACGGTATCCGGGAGTTGCACAATCTCATGGTCTAAGGAAATGATACTTGACATTAGAAAAGCTTTAGCATACGAACTACACGATCTTGTGCTAGGCTTAGGATTGGGTCTTGTCCATCACATCATTCTCCTAATGATGTGATCCCGTTATCAACGACATCCAATGTGCATGGTTAGGAAACCGTAACCATCTATTGATCAACGAGCTAGTCAACTAGAGGCTTACTAGGGACATTGTGTTGTCTATGTATCCACACATGTATCTGAGTTTCCTATCAATACATTTCTAGCATGGATAATAAACGATTATCATGAACAAGGAAATATAATAATAACCAATTTATTATTGCCTCTAGGGCATATTTCCAATAGTCTCCCACTTGCACTAGAGTCAATAATCTAGTTCACATCGCCATGTGATTAACACTCACAGGTCACATCGTCATGTGACCAACATCCAAGAGTCTACTAGACTCAATGATCTAGTTCACATCACTATGTGATAAACACTCTAAGAGTTTTGGGTTTGATCATGTTATGCTTGTGAGAGAGGTTGTAGTCAACGGGTCTTGCCATATTCAGATCCCTATGTATTTCGCAAAACTTTATATCGTAGATGCTGCTACCATGTTCCACTTGGAGCTATTCCAAATTGTTGCTCCATTATACGTATCCGGTATCTCTACTCAGAGCTATCCGGATAGGTGTTAAGCTTGCATCGATGTAACTCTTTACGTCGAACTCTTTATCACCTCCATAACCGAGAAACATTTCCTTATTCCTCTAAGGATAATTTTGACCGCTATCTGGTGATCCAGTCCTAGATCACCTTTGTACCCTCTTGCCAGACATGTGGCAAGGCACACATCAGGTGCGGTACTCAGCATGGCATACCGTATAGAGCCTATGACAAAAGCATAGGGGACGACCTTCGTCCTTCCTCTTTCTTCTGCCGTGGTCAAGCTTTGAGCCTTACTCAACTTCACACCTTACAACTCAGGTAAGAACCCCTTCTTTGACTGATCTATTTTGAACTCCTTCAAAAACATGTCAAGGTGTGCGTTCTTTGAAAGTATCATCAGGCGTCTTGATCTATTTCTATAGAACCTGATGCCCAATATGTAAGCAGCTTTATCTAGGTCTTCCTTTGAAAATCACTCTTCAAACAACCATTTATGCTTTCCAGAAATTCTACATCATTTCGGATCAACAATATGTCATCCACATATACTTATCAGAAATGTTGTAGTGCTCCCACTCACTTTCTTGTAAATACAAGTTTCTAGTAAACATTGTATAAACCTAAAAGCTTTGATCACTCTATCAAAGCATGTATTCTGACTCCGAGATGCTTGCTCTAGTCCATAGAAGGATTGCTGGAGCTAGCATACCTTTTAGCATCCTTAGGATCGACAAAACCTTTTATTGTATCACATACAACTTTTCTTACGAAAATTGGTAAGAAAACTTGTTTTGACATCCATCTGTAAGATTTCATAATCGAAAAATACAGCTAATGCTAACATGATTCCAACAGACTTAAGCATCACTACGGGTGAGAAATTCTCATCGTAGTCAACTCCTTGAACTTGTGAAAAGACTCTTTCCCACAAGTCGAGCTTCATAGATGGTAACATTACCGCCCACGTCCGTCTTCTTCTTAAAGATCCATTTATCTCAATGGCTTGCCGATTAACGGACAAGTCCACCAAAGTCCATACTTTGTTCTGATACATGGATCCTATCTCGGATTTCATGGCTTCTAACCATTTGTCGGAATACAGGCCCACCATCGCTTCTCCATAGCTCGTAGGTTCATTGTTGTCTAACAACATGATATCTAAGACAGGATTACCGTACCACTTAGGAGTAGTACATATCCTTGTCGACCTACGAGGTTCGATAGCAACTTGATCCGAAGCTTCGTGATCACTATCATTAACTTCCTATTCAACAGACGTAGGCGCCACAGAAAACATCTTTCTGTGTTGCGTCACTCTCTGGTTGAAGTGAAGGTTCTACAACCTCATCAAGTTCTATCTTCCTCCCACTCAATTCTTTCGAGAGAAACTCCTTCTCGAGAAAGGACCGGTTCTTAGTGACAAACAATTTGTCCTCGGATCTGAGATAGAAGGTATACCCTATGTCACCTTGGGTATCCTATGAAGATGTGTTTGTCCGCTTTGGGTTCGAGCTTCTCCGGCTAAAGCCTTAAGCATCACAGCCCCAAACATTAAGAAATGACAACTTTGGTTTCTTGCCAAACCAATGTTCATACGACGTCGTCTCAACGGACTTAGATGGTGTCCTATCTAAAGTGAATGCAGCTGTCTCTAACGCATAACCTCAAAATGAAAACGGTAGATTGATAAGAGACATCATAGATCGCACCATATCTCATAAGGTTCGATTACGACGTCATAACCCAGTGGTGTTCCAGGTGTCTTCAACTGTGAAACAATTCCACAATGTCTTAAGTGTTTGCCAAACTCATAACTCAGATATTCTCATTGATCAGATCGTAGGAATTTGATCTTCTTGTTATGATGATTCTTAACTTCACTCTGAAATCGCTTGAACTTTTCAAACGTTTCAGACTTGTGCTTCATTAAGTAGATATACCTATATCTACCCAAATCGTCAGTGAAGATGAGAAAATAGAGATATCCACCGCACGCTTCAATTCTCATTGGATCACACGTATCATCATGCATGATTTCCAACAAGTCACTTGCCCGTTTCATTATACCTGAAAACGGGGTCTTAGTCATCCTTCCCATGAGGCATGGCTCGCATGTCTCAAGTGATTCAAAATCAAGTGACTCCAAACGTCCATCGACATGGAGTTTCTTCATGCATCTTACGCCAATATGACCTAAGCGGTAGTGCCACGAGAAAGTGGTACTAGCATTATTAACTCTATATCTTTTGGCGTGAACATGTGTATTACCACGACCGAGATTCAATGAACCATTCACATAGGGTGCATGACCATGAAAGGTATCATTCATGTAAACAGGATAACCATTATTCTCTAATTTAAATGAATGACCGTATTGCAATGAACATGATCTAATCATATTCATGCTCAACGTAGACACCTGATAACATTTATCTAGGTTCAATACTAATCCTGAAGGCAGATGGAGCGTGCGATGGTGATCTCATCAACTTTGGAAACACTTCCGACACACATCGTCACCTCGCCCTCAGCCAGTCTCCGTTTAGTCATAGCTTTTGCTTCAAGTCACCAATAATAGTAACTGAACCAGTATCCAATACCCAGGTGCTACCAGGAGTACTAGTGAGGTACACATTAATAACATGTATATACTTTGTTGAAGTTTCCAGCCTTCTTATCTACCATGCATTTGGGGTAATTCCGCTACCAGTGACCGTTCCCCTTACAATAGAAGCACTTAGTCTCGGGTTTGGGTTCAACCTCGGGTTCCTTCACTTGAGCGGCAACTGGTTTGCCATCCATATGAAGTTTCCTTTCTAACACTTGCCCTTCTTGAAATCAGTGGTCTTGTTAAACCATCAACACTTGATGCTCCTTCTTGATTTCTACCTTTTGCGGTCTTAAGCACCGCGAACAGCTCCGGGATCAACTCCATCCCTTGCATGTCATAGTTCATCACGAAGATCTAGTAGCTTAGTGATAGTGTCTAGAGAACTCTATCAATCACTATCTTATCTGGAAGTTTAACTCCCACTTGATTTAAGTGATTGTAGCACCCAGACATTCTGAGCACATGCTCACTAGCTGAGCTATTCTCCTCCATCTTGTTGGCAAAAGAACTTGTCAGAGGTCTCACACCTCTCAACACGGGCATGAGCCTGAAATCCCAATTTCAGCTCTTGGAACATCTCATATGTTCTATGGCGTTCAAAACGTCATTGGAATCCCGATTCTAAGCCGTAAAGTATGGTGCACTAAACTATCAAGTAGTCATCAGGACGTGTCTGTTAGGTGTTCATAACATCCACAGACGATGTTGTAGGGGTTTGCACATCGAGCAGTGCATCAAAGACGTAAGCCTTCTGTGTAGCAGTGAGGACACTCCTCGGACTACGGACCTAGTCCGCATCATTGCTTACAATATCTTTCAACTTGGTCTTTCTCTAGGAACGTATTGAAATAGGGAGCTACAACGTGAGTTATTCATCTACAACATATTTGCAAAGACAATTTAGACTATGTTCATGATAATTGAGTTCATCTAATCAAATTATTTAATGAACTCCCACTCAGATAGACATCCCTCTAGTCATCTAAGTGAAACATGATCCGAATCGACTAGGCCGTGTCCGATCATCACGTGAGACGGACTAGTCATCAACGGTGAACGTCTCACGTTGATCGTATCTTCTATACGACTCATGTTCGACCTTTCGGTCTTCCGTGTTCCGAGGCCATGTCTGTACATGCTAGGCTCGTCAAGTCAACCTAAGTGTTTCGCATGTGTCCCGAGGCCATGTCTGTACATGCTAGGCTCGTCAACACCCGTTGTATTCGAATGTTAGAATCTATCACATCCGATCATCACGTGGTGCTTCGAAACAACGAACCTTCGCAACGGTGCATAGTTAGGGGGAACACTTTTCTTGAAATTTTAGTGAGGGATCATCTTATTTAAGCTACCGTCGTTCTAAGCAAATAAGATGTAAAACATGATAAACATCACATGCAATCAAATAGTGACATGATATGGCCAATATCATTTTGCTCCTTTTGATCTCCATCTTCGGGGCTCCATGATCATCGTTGTCACCGGCATGACACCATGATCTCCATCATCATGATCTCCATCATCGTGTCTTCTTGAAGTTCTCGTCATCTATTACTTCTACTACTATGGCTAACGCTTTAGCAATAAAGTAAAGTAATTACATGACGTTTAAGTTGACACACAGGTCATAAATAAATAAAGACAACTCCTATGGCTCCTGCCGGTTGTCATACTCATCGACATGCAAGTCGTGATTCCTATTACAAGAACATGATCAATCTCATACATCACATATATCATTCATCACATCCTTTTAGCCATATCACATCACAAGGCATATGCTGCAAAAACAAGTTAGACATCCTCTAATTGTTGTTGCAAGTTTTTATGTGGCTGCTATAGGTTTCTATCAAGAACGTTTCTTACCTATGTGAAAACCACAAAGTGATATGCCAATTTCTATTTACCCTTCATAAGGACCCTTTTCATCGAATCCGATCCGACTAAAGTGGGAGAGACAGACACCCGCTAGCCACCTTATGCAACTAGTGCATGTCAATCGGTGGAACCAGTCTCACGTAAGAGTACGTGTAAGGTTGGTCCGGGCCGCTTCATCCCACGATGCCGCCGAATCAAGATAAGACTAGTAACGGCAAGTAAATTGACAACATCGACGCCCACAACAACTTGTGTTCTACTCGTGCATAGAAACTACGCATAGACCTAGCTCATGATGCCACTTTTGGGGAACGTAGCAGAAATTCAAAATTTTCTACGCATCACCAAGATCAATCTATGGAGTAATCTAGCAACGAGGGGAAGGAGAGTGCATCTACATACCCTTGTAGATCGCTAAGAGGAAGCGTTCAAGTGAACGGGGTTGATGGAGTCGTACTCATCGTGATCCAAATCACCGATGATCCTAGTGCCGAACGGACGGCACCTCCGTGTTCAACACACGTACAGCCCGGTGACGTCTCCTACGCCTTGATCCAGCAAGGGGAGAAGGAGAGGTTGGGGAAGACTCCATCCAGCAGCAACACGACGGCGTGGTGGTGGTGTAGGAGCGCTTGACTCCAGCAGGGCTTCGCCAAGCACTACGAGAGACGAGGAGGGAGAGGGGTAGGGCTGCGCCAACAGGGCGAGCAAATCACATGTGTTGGGCAGCCCAAACCTCAAGTATATATAGGGGGAGGGGAGGGGCTGCGCCCCCACCTAGGGTTCCCTCCCTAGGGGTGGCGGCAGCCCCTAGATCCCATCTGGGAGGCGGCCACAAGGGGGAGAGGGGGAGGCGCACCTAGGGTGGGCCTCAGGGCCCATCTGCCCTAGGGTTTGCCCCCTTCCCCTCTTGGAGGCGCCTTGGGCCTTGGTGGGAGGCTCCCCAGCCCACCTAGGGGCTGGTCCCTTCCCACCATTGGCCCATGTAGGCCTCCGGGGCTGGTGGCCCCACCTGGTGGACCCCCGGACCCCTCCGGTGGTCCCGGTACACTACCGGTGATGTCCGGAACAATTCCGGTGGCCAAAACCATACTTTCCATATATCAATATTTACCTCCGGACCATTCCGGAACTCCTCATGACGTCCGGGATCTCATCCGTGACTCCAAACAACATTCGGTAACCGCGTACATACTTTCCCTATAACCCTAGCGTCATTGAACCTTAAGTGTGTAGACCCTACGAGTTCGTGAGTCATGCAGACATGGCCGAGACAACTCTCCGATCAATAACCAACAGCGGGATCTGGATACCCATGTTGGCTCCCACATGCTCCACGATGATCTCATCGGATGAACCACGATGTCAAGGACTTAATCAATCCTATATGCAATTCCCTTTGTCCATCGATATGATACTTGCCCGAGATTCGATCGTCGGTATCCCGATACCTTGTTCAATCTCGTTACCGGCAAGTCTCTTTACTCGTTTCGTAACACATCATCCCGTGATCAACTCCTTGGTCACATTGTGCACATTATGATGATGTCCTACCGAGTGGGCCCAGAGATACCTCTCCGTTTACACGGAGTGACAAAATCCCAGTCTCGATTCGTGCCAACCCAACAGACACTTTCAGAGATACCCGTAGTGTACCTTTATAGCCACCTAGTTACGTTGTGACGTTTGGCACACCCAAAGCACTCCTACGGTATCCGGGAGTTGCACAATCTCATGGTCTAAGGAAATGATACTTGACATTAGAAAAGCTTTAGCATACGAACTACACGATCTTGTGCTAGGCTTAGGATTGGGTCTTGTCCATCACATCATTCTCCTAATGATGTGATCCCGTTATCAACGACATCCAATGTGCATGGTTAGGAAACCGTAACCATCTATTGATCAACGAGCTAGTCAACATTGTGTTGTCTATGTATCCACACATGTATCTGAGTTTCCTATCAATACAATTCTAGCATGGATAATAAACGATTATCATGAACAAGGAAATATAATAATAACCAATTTATTATTGCCTCTAGGGCATATTTCCAACACCGACTCCGTCAAGGAATCCAAATTGGATGTGCTTCAAAGTCAGTTTGACAAGTTCAAAATGAAGGATGGTGAAGATGTCGATGAAATGTACTCTAGGCTTGCTCTCATCACAAATGAGATTGCCGTCTTAGGAAGTGAAGAGATGATCGACAGATTCATCATCAAGAAGATCCTAAGAGCCTTGGATGGAAAATAAGATACCGTGTGCACATTGATCCAAATGATGCGCAATTACAAAGATCTCAAGCCAACGAAAGTCATTGGTAGAATTGTTGATCATGAGATGTCACTCAAGGATAAAGAAGAGCTTCACAACAAGTCAAGTGGTGCTTACAAAGCCTCATGTGATGCTCCTACATCATCAAGTGAACTCCTTCTTTGACTAAGGAGCTCACAGATGAAACAACTACTCACTTATCACTTGTACCATTCAAACAATCAATACACTACATGGATCTAACGAAACTTACTCAGATTTCATGGATTGGGAGAACATGAAGGAAATATGCCCTAGAGGCAATAATAAAGTTATTATTTATATTTCCTTATATCATGATAAATGTATATTATTCATGCTAGAATTGTATTAACCGGAAACTTGATACATCTGTGGATACATAAACAAAACACAATATCCCTAGTAAGCATCTACTAGACTAGCTCGTTAATCAAAGACGATTAAGTTTCCTAACCATAAACATGTGTTGTCATTTGATGAACAGGATCACATCATTAGAGAATTATGTGATGGACAAGACCCATCCGTTAGCTTAGCATTATGATCGTTTAGTTTTATTGCTATTGCTTTCTTCATGACTTATACATGTTCCTATGACTATGAGATTATGCAACTCCCGAATACCGGAGGAACACTTTGTGTGCTATCAAATGTCACAATGTAACTGGGTGATTATAAAGATGCTATACAAGTGTCTCCGATGGTGTTTGTTGAGTTGGCATAGATCAAGATTAGGATTTCTCACTCAGTGTATCAGAGAGGTATCTTTGGGCTCTCTCGGTAATGCACATCACTATAAGCCTTGCAAGCAATGTGACTAATGAGTTAGTCACGGGATGATGCATTACGGAATGAGTAAAGAGACTTGCCGGTAACGAGATTGAACTAGGTATGATGATACCGACGATCGAATCTCGGGCAAGTAACATACTGATGACAAATGGAATAACATATGTTGTTATGCGGTTTGACCGATAAAGATCTTCGTAGAATATGTAGGAGCCAATATGAGCATCCAGGTTCCACTATTGGTTATTGACTGGAGATGTGTCTCGGTCATGTCTACATAGTTCTCAAACCCGTAGGGTCCGCACGCTTAACGTTCGATGACGATTTGTATTATGAGTTATGTGATTTGATGACCGAAGTTTGTTCGGTATCCCGGATGAGATCACAGACATGAAGAGGAGTCTCGAAATGGTCGATAGGTAAAGATCAATATATTGGAAGGTTATATTCGGACACCGGAATGGTTCCGAAGTGATTCGGTTATTTTTCGGAGTACGAGGAGGTTACCGGAACCCCCCTGGGGAAGTATTGGGCCTTCATGGGCTTTAGTGGAAAGGAGAGAAGGGCCGCAAGGGGTGGCTGCGCCCCCCCATGGCAAGTCCGAATTGGACTAGGGAGGGGGCGGCGCCCCCCTCTTTCCTTCTCCCTCTCCTCCTCCTTCCCTCTCCCCTCTTGGAAAAGGAAGGGGAGTCCAACTAGGATTGGGAATCCTAGTTGGACTCCCCTATGGCGCGCGCCCCCCTTCGCACCGGCCTCCTCCTCCCCCCTCCTTCATATACGTGGGCAGGGGGCACCCCAAAGCACAACAGACAATCTCTTAGCCATGTGCGGTGCCCCCTCCATAGTTCAACACCTCGGTCACATCGTCATAGTGCTTAGGTGAAGCCCTGCGCCGGTAACTTCATCATCACCGTCGCCACACCGTCGTGCTGACGAAACTCTCCCTCGTCCTCAACTGGATAAAGAGCTCAGGGGACATCATCATGCTGAACGTGTGCTGAACACGAAGGTGCCGTACGTTCGATACTTGGATCGGTTGGATCGTGAAGACGTTCGACTACATCAATCGCGTTACTAAACACCGCTTTCGGTCTACGAGGGTACGTGGACAGACTCTCCCCTCTCGTTGCTATGCATCTTCTAGATAGATGTTGTGTGATCGTAGGAATTTTTTTTGAAATATTGCGTTCCCCAACAGAACATAACCATAGGATTTCTATTCCAAAAAGGGGGAGGCAGGAGTAACCAGAGAAACCCTATGATCTATTTGACACATAAATGGGTATAGATGACTAACCAGCTGTCCGTCGTCGTCGGAGTCGTCGCCAGAGTGGTCGTCGGATTCGTTGTCGGGGTCGTCACTAGACTCGGTGTGGAACTCCACCTCCGGCTATGGAAGCTCGACGCCGTCGACGACGTCAGGGTGTAGCGATAACTCGCCGGCGGTGACGGAAACCTCTGTCTCCATCTCCACGCCGTGTTCCGGTGCTTTAGCATCCCTGACATCGTCACTCCCTCCGATGTGGCGCTTCGGCGGCATCCTCATACACTGATGGCTTTGAGGACTGAGAGCGGCGTCGAGGATGTAAGCGGAGAGAGAGGATTGTGTGTGTGTGGCGAGGATGGGGGGGGGGGCGGCCGCTCGGGCGCACCATTAATATGGAGTAGTGGGAGTTGTGGGAGAAGCGGGCGGCGGTCAAACCGATGGCTCGCCTCCCGGTGAGCCTGCGCACCAGACTGCTGG
Source organism: Triticum dicoccoides (assembly GCF_002162155.2). Taxonomy (NCBI): domain Eukaryota; kingdom Viridiplantae; phylum Streptophyta; class Magnoliopsida; order Poales; family Poaceae; genus Triticum; species Triticum dicoccoides. The sequence continues at coordinate 153,353,245 of NC_041382.1, read as the reverse complement.
CATGCCTACCAAAGTTGCACATAGCTATTCGCATGCCTCCCGATGACACTGCGCATCGAGCACACCTCCGTCAATTCACACACCTGCACGCACGCCTCCCCGTTTGCCTGCACGGCGGACTGCTCGCATGTGTCCCGTCAACTCATGCCTGCTCGCACGGCACACGGTCACGCGGCAGCACGTATATTATTTTTCTATTTGGTGATTAATGATGCCGCTTTATTGCTTAACCTAAGCATGTCACATATCCATTGTTGGTCTAACGCTCACAGTTCGAATAAATAATCCATTTGGGATATTGGTTCCCAATTATTAATAATCTATCGTTTGTAATTAGATAGAGATTACATCAAAACTGGTCTCAAATTTGACAAAAAAGTACAATGCCACTTTGTATTGGTGTCCATATGACAACACGATAAGTTTCATGAACTTCAAATAAGTTTTGGATGTACTAGAATTTAAAAATAAAGATTCTCAATGTTTGAATTTTGTTGCACGGGGAGTAAACATGCACCCAGTGAGATACATGTGGTTTTGCAATCCATTTAGGTGCACTGTCACGTGTGCATGTAGCTCAAATTTGATTTTTGCACATTATACTCATAGAAAATCAATCAATTAATGTACTAAAACGTCTTAATGATCTCTGTGATTTTTTCGAAATTAAAACGTCCCTCCTTTGGTAACATATGTTCACCGTAGGATAATTAATTTAATATGCATCGTAGTTGTGGTGGATTCGCGGTGTGTATGTGGGTGTGTGCGTCTGGGGGTGGCTGGTTTCTCGCAGTACACTAGGAGTTGTAAGCCACCGTGTGGGTTGGCCATTTTGTTAGGCAGGCCGGTGCCACATCAGAGTCATGAAATCGTTATTTAAAACATTACACAGCCCTTTCATACATACATGTTTTGGCCACATGCAGTCGATGGTTGTCCTACATGACACCCGATACCCGCGTGTGACACTTTCTATGGGCCCGCGAGGTCGTCGTCCATCACTTTGACAAACAGCCGACAATGAGGTTAATTTGACCAACAAGGTAGAATCTTTTTTGTTTGTGTTATGGTGGTATATAGTATGCGTCTAAGAGGTGGGAGGGGACTAGCATATACACTATACGTACGCGTCCGTGAACAAGTACACCTCACTCAGTGTCGGGACTTTTTGGTTTCCGAGGCACGTGCCACATCAAAATTGTGAAATTGACTATTCAAACATCACACAACACCTCTTTGGGCCACATGCATGCAGTGGTTATCCTAGCTAGGACACTCACGTGTGACGCTTCCATCTGTGGGCCCACGAGGCCATCGTTGATGCATGCATGCATCACATCGGGAGAGGTTAATTAATTTCACCATTGATGAGGATTCTTTTGGGTTGTACATATTACGCAGGAGCATATAGTATGCGGTGAAGAGAGGGGAAGGGGACCATCATATGTAGTATGCTTCATGAACCTCGCTCTGTGTGGGTGCATGGTTTACGGTTTTTGAGGCATGTGGCACATCAAAGTTGTGCATTTTGGGTATTCAACATATATATGTTTGGCTCACATGCAAAGTGGTGGTGGTTGTCCTCTCGCACTCACTTAAGCGATTATCAGCGATATCGATGCTTTCCATCTGCGGGCCTGCTTGGTCCATCACTACTTTTTGCCTGACAACAAGAGAGATTAATTTGACTTAGGAGGGGGTTATTATTTTTGCTTGTAATATGGTGTATATATATAGGTCATGCTCTAGGATGACACACATGATACAGTTTGAGCACACACGTGCATGTGTACGCATGAATCCCTCCCATCGAGTCGAAGTGGCTAGTACAACGACACATCATGAACCGATCTCGCTCTCTGTGGGGAGCTGGTGTATGATTTTTTACGCACGCGCCACATTAATGTTGTGAAATGGTATTCAAACATGCATGCACACATTACCTCCATACATATGCATGTAGTGGTTGCCTTCGAACGGTACACTCCCTCGCGTGGTTATCGGCGACAAGCCTATATATTCGTGGGCCCGCGTGGACATCCATGATCACCTTGACCAATAACAAGATAGGTTAACATGGCAGATTCTTCATTTGGTTCGTGTTATTGTAGTATAGGTCATGGTGAGATTCAGACCTTAAGTTTGAGTGCATATACTATGCACGCATGCATGCATGAATCCCCGTCATTGGCTTGAAGTGTGGTGTAACATACATATGCATCATCAACCTAACCCTCACACAGTGTGGGGATTTCTAGTTTGAAATCATGGTGCCACATCAAAGTTGTTCCATTGTTACTCAAAACACACCTCTCCATACATATGTTTGGGCCACACGCATGCATTGGTTGTCTTCGGGGACTAGCTACTTGCGTGATTATTGGTGAGCTAGCCCATCTCCGGGGTCACATGGACGAGCAACACTTTGACCAACAACAAGAGAGAGGTTGTACGACCAAGGTGGATTATTCATGGTCCGTTTTACGATCCATCTTGGTGAGGTATGCCTCTCTGGCCCGCCGACTGAAAGTGTGCGCGTATGTGTGTGTGTGGGGGGGGGGTTGCTACTTTGCACTTTGCTAGGTGAACCTCGGTTGGGCGGAGGCATGCATTCATAGCTTAGGATTCCCTTCGTGGCGACACGACAGGGGGCTGCTAGCTACTTCGCACTTTGCTAGGTGAG
>NC_041382.1:153296482-153350151 GCF_002162155.2 Triticum dicoccoides | reverse complement strand
GCCAACACGAGGGAGGGGGGCTGCTAGCTACTTCACACTTTGCTAGGTGAACCTCGGTTGGGGGGGGCATGCATTCATAGCTTAGGGTTCCCTTCATGCCGACACGGGGGAGGAGGGGGGATGCTATCTACTTTGCACTTTGCTAGGTGAACCTCGGTTGGGGGGGCATGCATTCATAGCTTAGGATTCCCTTCGTGCCGACACGAGGGGGGCAAGCAATACCGCGCGCTTTGCGAGATAGGTGCCACATCGAAGTTGCATTTGGTATTTGAAAATCAAACCACCCTTTTCATATATAAATTTGGTCCACATGCAAGTGCGTTCATGTTTTGACCCTCTCCCGCATCATTTTCCGCCAAATTTATGAACATTAGACAAGTCGGATGACGCAACAAACAAGGTTCACTCAAACTAACCGTGTGCCACGATGGTGCCCCTGTCACGCACACATCCGCATAGTACATTGGGCTCCACGAGCCCCCCCCCTCTGAAAAATATCTGCCCGCCTTGAGGGTTTTTCTGTTTCATAAGACACGGTTGTTATCTCCAGACCATGTGCGATGTTTCTTGTTCCTGATCCCGCCTGCATCCCTAGAAAATATCTACCCACCTTGAGGGTTTTTCTGTTTCATAACACACGGTTGTTATCTCCGGACCATGTGCGATGTTTCTTGTTCCCAATCTCACCTGCATCCCTAGAAAATATCTGCCTGCCTCGAGGGTTTTTCTGTTTCATAACACACGGTTGTTATCTCCGGACCGTGTGCAATGCACTATCATCAAAAATTTCAATAGCCCCGGCATTTCACTCCTGCGTAGTAAAATTTTCAGTACCCGCGTCATTTCCTCAAACACCCCCCGCCCCCTCCACACACACACACACACCAAAACCTCCTCAGGCATGTGCACACACACACACACACCCTCCTCACTCGAAACCCTAGCAAGGTCCCCGCCGACGCCGCTGCTGCCGCCGCCGCAAGGCCTCAATTGTCAACATCTGCCGGTTTGCCCGTGCAGCTTACTGTAAGTGCATCTAGTGCCACCCCTAGTTGGTTTTGGAGTATTGACGACAAACCTAGTTGAGGGACTAATGTGTTTGTGAGAATTGCAGGATAACACAGGTAGAAGTCCCTCATTGATTCGGTTTTCCTACCAGAGATGACCCCTAAAAATGTATGAAGACATTGATGTCAAAGGTGGTATATGAAGATATTCACATTGAAGACTATGACAAGAGAAGACATCGCATGAAGCCTATGGAGCTCGAAGACTTAGATCTTTCGTAGTTCTTTTTCTTCTTCATTGAGTCATAGGAACCATCGTACTGTTAAGTGGGGTCCAAGAGAACTAGTCAGAATGACTGAAGTGATGCCTAACCAAAACCTATGTCTTCGAGTGAAGACTATGAGAGCGAATCTTGTCCAGAGTCGGACAAGTCAGCTTTGCTTGTAGCCCAAGTAAAGTTGCCATGTGAGTTTGAAATCTGACCGTTGGAACACGTGTCAGTTCCTTAGTGACCCAGGGTCATTTCGGACAAATCAGGTCGGGTTGCCTAGTGGCTATAAATAGCCCACCCCCTACAACCATAAACGGTTGGCTGCTCAGAGTTAGTATACGGCTTTTGTCGTTTGAGAGCAACCCACCTTGAAGCCTTTGAGAGAGAATTCCTTGCGAGGATAAAGCCCTAACCACCCAGAGCCAAAGAGAATTAGGCATCACTTAAGTCTTCTTGTCTGTGTGATCTGAAGACTTATTACACTTGAGGACTGTGAATCCTCCAGCGGTTAGGCGTCGCGTTCTGAGCATCCAAGAGACATTGTGGATTGCCGGTGAACGAAGTCTGTGAAGGTTTGGGAGTCTACCTTGAAGACTTACCAGAGTGATTGGGCGAGGTCTGTGTGACCTTAGCTCAAGGGGAATAGAGTGAGGACTGGGTGTCCTGAGCTGCGTGTTCAGGACTGGGTGTCCGGGACTGTGTGTCCTCAGGTTTAAATACCTAGCCGCCCTAACCAGACGTACAGTTGTCACAGCAACTGGAACTGGTCCAACACATCATTATCTTCAATGAGTCACTGGTTTCATCCTTCCCTTCTCTTTACGTACTGTTACTCCTTGTGAAGTCATTGTATGATTGCACTATCTTTTATCTTCACTGAGTGACTGTGTGTTCTGTTTGGCTTCATAATATCTTCCTACCTGATCCTTACTACATTGATGCTATTAGTCATTGTGCTTTCACTCTATTGAATACTTGACTATGGCTTGCCTAGTGTAGTCTACCTTCCGCTGCAGGGTAATAGGTTTATTTCTATCGTTTGTCTTCATAACTTCCACGTTTTGAAGACTTCCATAAAAATCGCCTATTCACCCCCCTCTAGTCGATATAACGCACTTTCAATTGGTATCAGAGCGAGGTACTCCCTTGTTCTGTGTGATTCGGTTTAACCACCTGGAGTTTTAGCTATGTCGACTGCAGGGATAATCAAAGTCTCCGTTGCGTGCCCCGTCTTTGATGGAACTGAATATCCCTACTGGAAGAATAAGATGCGCATGCATCTTGAAGCCATTAACGTCGACCTATGGTATGTCGTCAAGAACGGCATTCCCAAGGCTAGAGAAGGTGTCACTACTGCTGACATCAAGAAGTTCATTCAACTGGACTCTACTGCCAAGAATATCATCTGTGGTCATCTGACCAAAGGACAATATGGCCGCGTGAGTGCTTTGGAAACATCTAAGCTAGTCTGGGACTGGCTCTCCAAAGTCAACGAAGGCGTCTCAACCCAGAGAGATCATAGAATCAATGTTCTTCACAACCTCTTCAACCGCTTCAAGAGAAATGACAATGAGAATGTCCAGCTCACATTTGATCGACTCACTGACATCACGAATGAGCTTCAAGCCCTTGGCGCTACTGAGATCACCAAGCATGAAGTCGTCAAGAAACTACGGAGATCCTTGACAGTTCGTTTGACACCCTAGCCCTGATGATTCAAGAACGTCCTGATTTCAAGATACTCGATCCGTTTGACATACTTAAGAGGCTCAACACACATGAGTTTCAGCTTTCTGAGAAAAGAGATATCTACGGTCCGAACTATGGGCGAACTCGTGCCTTGAAGGCAAAAGCTGTCTCCTCATCTGAAGAAGAATCTGACAGCAGTTCTGATGATCCTGAAGACATTGGAAAGGAACTTGCTATGCTTGTGAAGAAGTTCCAAAAATTCACCAAGAAGAAAGGCTTCAGAAAGTCTTCACGATGAAGCTCAAGGAATGATGAAGCTTCTGCTCATGACTACAAGAAGAAAACATGCCACAAGTGCAAGAAAACTGGCCACTTCATCTCTGAGTGTCCGCAGTGGGACAATGAGAACAGAAAGAAGAAGAAGAGCAAGGAATATGACTCTGACGACAAGAAGAAGAAGAAATACTCAAAGTCTTCTTCCAAGTCTTCCTCAAAGTCTTCATCACACAAGAAGAGCTCATCTGGCAAGGCACGTGCGTTTGTTGGCAAGGAAATGGACTCAGAGGAGGAGTCCGCTTCTGAGGAGGCGGAGGTGGAGTCTGAGGAGGAGTCCGATTCTGGCGTTGCAAGTCTGGCTACAACATACGTTGCCAAGTCCATCTTCAACACTGAAGACAATGACTTCACCACCAACACCGATGCAAATGACAAGGACTACTCTGCTCCTACCTACTGCTTCATGGCACGCGGTGCCAAGGGTATGACACCAGCGTCTTCAGAATGGATTATTGATAGTGGGTGTACCAACCATGACTTGCAAACGAAGCCTTCTTATGGACTCAACCTTACATCCATCAGACAAGAGTCACATCACATTTGCTGACACTGGTAAAAGTAAGGTATTGGGTCTAGGTAGAGTTGCAATCTCAAAGGATCAACACATGGATAAAGTCATGCTTGTTGAATCCCTTAGCTTCAACTTAATGTCTGTCTCAATGCTTTGCGATTTGGACATGATCGTAATATTTGGAAAATATCGCTGCCTTGTACTAATGGAATCTGACAAGTCTCTAGTGTTTGAAGGGTATCGGAAAGATGATTTGTACGTGGTAGATTTTTCGGCAGGACCACAACTTGCCATATGTCTTCTAGCAAAGGCTTCAGAATGCTGGCTCTGGCATCGGAGGCTAGGGCATGCTGGCATGAGGAACCTCCACACCCTTGCAAAGAAGAAGCATGTCATAGGCATCGAGGGCGTCAAGTTCAAGAAAGATCACTTATGCGGTGCCTGTGAAGCAGGGAAGATGACGAGGGCCACACATCCCTCGAAGACAATCATGACAACCACTTGACCCTTCGAACTGCTCCACATGGATCTTTTCGGTCCCACTCATTACTCAACTCTTACTACTACTGCTTGCCTCTATGGCTTTGTTATTGTTGATGATTATTCTAGATATACTTGGGTGCACATAATCCTCTACAAGACTGAAGTGCAGGATGTCTTCAGACGCTTCGCCAATCGAGCAATGAACAATTATGGCGCCAAGATAAAGCACATCAGAAGTGACAATGGCACTGAATTCAAGAACACTGGTCTTGATACATATCTTGATACCTTGGGCATCACACATGAATTCTCAGCCCCATACACCCCACAGCAGAATGGCGTCGTCGAACGCAAGAATAGAACACTCATTGAGATGGCCCGAACGATGCTTGATGAATACAAGACTCCAAGAAAATTCTGGCCTGATGCCATTGATACTGCATGCCATACAATCAATCGTGTTTATCTTCACAAGCTTCTGAACAAGACATCTTATGAGCTCCTTACTGGCAAGAAACCAAATGTCAGTTACTTCAGAGTATTTGGCGCCAGGTGCTGGATCAAGGATCCACATCACTCTTCAAAATTTGCACCAAAAGCACATGAGGGTTTTATGCTTGGATATGGAAAGGATTCGCACTCCTACAGAGTCTTCAATTTCTTTCATTATAAAGTGGTTGAAACAGTGGATGTGCGATTTGATGAGACTAACGGTTCACAAAGAGAACACCTGCCAAATGTGCTAGATGAAGTTCCATCCAGTGAATCAATCAAGCTAATGGGAACTGGAGAAATCATACCCTCTGAAGCTCAACCTGAAGAGGAACTTATCATCTCCGCACCTGATCAACCTGAAGACAATGCTCAGCCTGAAGACAATTCCTCTAACAACGGCAATGATCAGCAAGAGCAAAATCTTCGCCCTGTACATCCTCGTGTTACCAATGAAGTGCAGATTGAGAGAATAATTGATAGCATCAATGCACCCGGTCCGCTCACTCGTTCAAAGGCAACTCAGCTAGCAAATTCCTGTGGGCACTTCGCATTCGTCTCAATAACAGAACCCAAGAAAGTTGAAGAAGCCTTCATGGAACCTGAATGGATTCAAGCTATGCAAGAAGAGCTTCAACAGTTTGAGCTGAATAATGTATGGGAACTGGTTAAGCGTCCTGATCCTCAGAAGCACAACATAATAGGCACCAAATGGATATACCGCAATAAGCAAGATGAGCATGGTCAAGTTGTCAGAAACAAAGCTCGTCTCGTTGCTCAAGGATATACTCAAGTGGAAGGCATTGACTTTGATGAAACATTTGCTCCTATGGCTAGACTTGAAGCCATACGCATACTGCTGGCCTATGCCAATCATCACAACATACTTCTATATCAAATGGATGTGAAGAGCGCCTTTCTCAATGGCAAGATTGAAGAAGAAGTGTATGTTACACAACCGCCTGGCTTTGAAGATCCAAAACATCCTGACATGGTATACAAGCTCAACAAGGCATTGTATGGCCTCAAACAAGCCCCTCGGGCCTGGTATGACACACTCAAATACTTCCTGAAGAGCAAAGGCTTCATACCTGGTTCCCTAGACCCCACTCTCTTCACGAAGACATATGATGGTGAACTGTTTGTGTGCCAAATATATGTGGATGACATTATCTTCGGCTGCACCAATCAGAAGTACAGTGAAGAGTTTGGATATATGATGCAAGAGCAATATCAGATGTCCATGATGGGAGAGCTGAAGTTCTTCCTCGGTCTCCAAATACGACATCAACGCAACAGCATCTTCATATCTCAAGAGAAGTATCTCAAAGATTGTCTGAAGAAGTTCGGTATGCAAGACTGCAAAGGCTTCACGACGCCAATGCCAGCCAAACATCATCTGGGTCCTGACGACAATGGTAAAGAGTTCGATCAAAAGGTATACCGCTCCATGATTGGTTCTTTGCTTTATCCATGTGCATCTAGGCCAGATATTATGCTTAGTGTTTGCATGTGTGCTCGATTCCAAGCGACATCAAAGGAGTCGCATCACTTAGCTGTGAAGCGAAATCTTCGATATTTGGCTCACACCCCAACTCTAGGATTATGGTATCCAAAGGGCTCAGAGTTTGATCTGGTTGGATTCTTGGATGCTGATTATGCTGGTGACAAAGTGGATCGCAAGTCTACATCAGGCACATGTCACTTTCTGGGACGATCACTTGTATGTTGGTCTTCAAAGAAGCAGAACTGTGTATCTCTCTCCACTGCTGAATCTGAATACATTGCTGCTGGATCTTGCTGCGCTCAGCTTCTGTGGATGAAGCAAACACTCAAGGACTATGGTATTCATCTCAAGCAAGTGCTACTCTACTGCGACAACGAAAGCGCCATCAAGATTGCCAACAACCCAGTTCAGCACTCGAAGACAAAGCACATTGAAATTCGTCATCACTTTCTCAGAGATCATGTTGTGAAGAAATATATTGATATCATACACGTCAACACTGAAGAGCAATTGGCAGATATCTTCACCAAGCCCTTGGATGAGAAGAGATTTTGCAAGTTACGGCGTGAGCTAAATATCCTGGAATCCTCAAATGTCCTGTGATCAGGCACACATCCTAACACTTATGCATATTGATGACTTAGATGTGCAACACACAAAGTAAAGTATATCTTCAATCAATGAAGACATACATTCTAAGTGTGAATACATTAATGTGGAATTTGACTTTGGAGCGCCACGATAATTGCACGCCGTGTCTGGGTCTAATACTTCCTATACGGTGGGTAACGCCACCACCAAATGTTCTGTTTGAAGTGTTTCACTCATGGCATTACATTTGCTATGTCTTCACATTTGGTATTGGCTTCAATCTCAACTTATCTTCATGATTATCTTCACTATGTTGATTATATATATATATATATATATATATATATATATATATATATATATATATATATATATATATATATATATATACTAGTGTTCTGTCCTCTACATCATTCACTTATAGCTATGTCTTCTTATTGAATCTTTTGAACTAAGTGAATGTGATCGGACCCTAACCTCTCTATGCTTTCTATCTCAAACTCTATCTCTCCAAATCATATGCATTCTATTGAAACTGTCGAATGTCTTCTCTGCGTCCTTGTCAGTAGAATATACAAAGACAACCATTAAGTCTGTTTTCAATGCTCATTCCTCCACCTGAAACCCGGAGAAGTGGGAACGACCACCCGACAATCTAGGCGTGTGTGGGACGTGGAACAAACCCCAATATGCTGCATGATGGCCACGTGTTCCTCAGATGCGAATCGCTAGGGGCACCTGTGTAATAACGCAGTGCCGCCCCTGTACCTATAAATACACACCTCATAGCGGTCATTATCTCTTCTTCCACTCTCGCACGAACCCTAGCGCCACCGCTAGCCCTCGACGACGCCGGCGACGAAGCGCTTCGCTGCCGCAACCTCTCCGACGCCGTCTTCACACCGACCGCGGACATCGTCTTCTCCGCCGTCACCGTAGGTGTCCTCCGTCGCCAAGTTAGGGCACGGACGATCGAACTGCTCGGCCTCCTCTTCCACTCCGTCTAGCAGTTCTTCATGTGGTAAATAAAACCTCCTTTTTATGGCCTCTTTGATCCTATAGCTTTATCACTTTCTACCACAAGCAGTTTCTATTCACACAAGTTGGATCTCTTTCATACTGCATCTCATAACATGCCTAGTATATTCACTTATGCTTCACAAAGTAGTTAGATTCCTCACTTGTACTGATCCGTGGATTCGTACAAATCTGGAACCAACTCCTTATCTATGAGTGAATGTCTTCGCACGATGAGGTCAATGTCTTCTAAACTGATTTATCTTCAAAATATTCTGAGAATGCATATGACCTCTTCCCCTTCCCTCGCACCTTAATGTTGTCACAGGTACATGTCCGTGGGAGAATCCCTTGGTTCTCATAGTCTGCATTCATTTGCAGAATTCTTATAGCATCACATAAATTCTCCCGAAGCCACTTCCTGTTTGTCCAGCAAGCGAAAACCTTTGAAGCCTCTGAACGTATTGAAGCCTTTCAGGTTAAGGTTCATGGCTTCAGAAAAATCAGCAAGGAAGGGTGGCAGAAAGCGTCATGGAGAAACATCAAGAGATCTGTCCGATGACCTCTCAGAGCTGTACAAGACAGATCCTGAAGAGGATTACAATCAGCGCAAGACGCGAATCCAATGGATTAGACGCTATTGGGCAGAACAGTGGTTCAAGTATAGATTTGTGACCAAGGAATATGCTGAAAAGAATGCCATCAAGCGACCATGGGGAGACATCCTCTACAAAAATCTTCAACCCAGGACAAGAGATGAAGCCATTGAACAAGGCTTCTACCCCTTCATGGTCCGTGGACCACAGCCTGCGGATGCTGACCCATCGTCCCTGCTATGGTGTCGTGACGACAATCTGTTTAAGCGCAACTTCTAGTTTGCCCAGAACTCAGCGAAGCAGAACAAGAAGACTTTGGGTTTAGATTTCAACCCTGGTCCCTCTGCTCCCTGTGCCGATGGAACTCGCGAAGCTGAACCCAATCTTCTTGGGCCCTTCTACAATCTTGAAGGCCTCATCACTCACATCGTGGTTCAAGGGACATCCGTGAATGAGCCTGCGGATGACGCTGAATCAGATGAAGCGCCTGCAGCGCCGAAGCCAAAGAAGCTGAAGCAGCCAAAAGCTTCAAAGCCTGCCTCTGCACCAAAAATCTCACGGGCGAAGCCACTAGCAACTGCACCTCCTGAAGACAGTGTGCAGTCTGAAGATTTTTCACGCATCTCCAAGCCCCAGAAGGTCAAGATGCCTCTGCCACACACCGGCCAAGAGCTAACAGCTGCGGCCATTCTGCGTAATGATGTCATTGATCTGTCAAGTGATGAAGATCTTGCAGATGACGCTCTTGAGCAACTCATCAAGAGCAAAGAAGAAGCGGAAATTTTCAATGATCTGCCTCTCTTTGATGTAACAATCATCCACAACTTCATTGATGAGTGGTTTGACACGCCAAACATCAGCTTCGAAGATCTGCAACTACCTGGCCTCAGTGTCGCCTTCCATGGCACCATTGCTTCAGAGTTAGCTATCGCCTAGCGCATTGTTGAACTGAAGCAGAAGATTGACTTTGAGAAATCTCAGTTCAAGAAGCATATGGCCAAGCTCAGCGTGCAAGAGGTGAAGAACTTCAAGATTATGCTGCACGAGCTCAAGGAAGACTTTCTCAAGAAACGTGCAGAAGCTCAGGGTTCTCGTGAGTGCATGAAGGTTCTGGCTGACAGGTGTGTGCATGCCTACAATGAGGCTGAGAAGCGCAAGGCCCTTGGGCATCCTGGCATTGACCCCAGGATGGCTGCAAAGAAGAAGAAGAAGAAGCCCGCTACGGCTGAACCCAACGCACCAAGGCAGGAAGCAGATCCCATTGTCTTCCCAACTAGCAGGACTGGCCCGAAGCCAAAGGCCAGGTCAACCGCTTCAGAACTGAAGAAGACGAGGACTGCTAAGGCTGAAGCCAGGAAGAGGAAACATCCTGAAGCCTCTCCTACTGCCCCCTCCAAGAAGAAGAGGAAGACCAAGAAAGAACGGGCTGCTCCCACATAGCCTTTGATTGTTGAACCCATTTCCATGGTTCGTCCTGACGCTGAACGCCAACTGACAATCCATGAGCCTGCTTTCACAGAGGCTCATGAAGCTAAAGACTTTCCAGCAGCTGATCCCATCGCTGCTGACGACATTGTTCACCATGACCATGTAGAAGATGGTTCAGTCCTTCCTCAGCCCGAGCACAGCGAACTCATCAGCATTGGTCGTCCTCTGATGCCAATTGCTCAGGATGCTTCATGGGCTGATCGCCCACAAGAGGAAGAAGACTTTGAGGGCCAACCAACTCCAACTACACAGGCGTCGCCTGCGTTGCACAGGCTTCGCAAAGGTCCAAGGCCTCCAGTCTCTCCGTCTGAAGCTAAAACTGATGAAGACATTTCGGCTGCATCACCCGATGAAGAAGAAGCCCCACAAGCTGCTACTCCCCCGTCCCACCAAGAAGCTATTCTCGAGGAGAACGTGACTGTGACCGACCCTCCAGCTCATCAAGTGGAGGTTGAGAATCTTGAGGCTGCCACCACCAACACCACTGAAGCCACTGATGCTGTCATGGCTGAAGCTAATGTGGAGCCCTCACCAACAAAAGCACCTGAAGTCAGCAAAGCCACTGATCCCACTGCTTCTGTTCCTGTGCCTGCTACCAGTCCTCAGTTCGACTATCATGTTGAGCACAGGCCTCACGTACAGAAGCCAATCCCAAGATTGCCCAGGTTCCCAGGTCCTGCATCAGCACCTGGATCCTTCAATATCAATGGCTTCAAAACAGACAACACTTTCTTCAATAGCTCCAGGAACCCCTACTCAAGGGAAAGAATATCATCTGATCGGTTCTGGAGCTATCCGCAGCTAAGCTATTACTCCTGCATTCTATACAATCAAGGTCACATCTTCCCCCACAAGCGTCTTGACATTGAAGCAATAGCTGGTCTGCCCTGTCTGGAAGAAGCTCTGGATTGCTTCAAAGAGGTTGGATTGCTGCCGTTCGTCACTGACCAAGAGCATTGGAATGAAGAGTTGCTGCTCCAATTCTATGCCACACTTCACATCCGCGGGTATAACAGAGATCCGAAGACTTGGGTCCTGGAGTGGATGACAGGAAACGTGCATCACGAAGCCAAAGCCTTTGACATCATTGAGCTCACTGGTCTACCCACTCCTGGCGATCTCTACGAATCTGGCTGTCAACTTCATAGTGAAGCTGTGGAGAGCATCTTTCAGAAGCCTGAACCTAATATGAGTCAAATGCTTAGTATGATGAAGCCATTGACCCAAAGAGTTCCTTATTGAAGACCTTGAGTATCTGCCAAGGACTATTTATCACATCATAAGGCGAACTCTCTAGCCCATCAAAGGACACTCTCCACATGCTAAGCTGGAAGGTGTAATGAAGACTTTGGTCTTCTATATTCTTCATGGCAAATGCTTCAATGCACAGGACTTCTTCATTCGCCAACTTGCTGCCTCAGGCTCTGATCTTTTTGGCTTGAAGTACTACGCCCCATGGGTAATGCGGCTGATCAAACTTCACTTCGCTATCTCATATCAGCCATCTGCTCGCAATCATTGGATCTTTCTGCCTGATGTGGATATGTCTATTGAAGCCATCTATCCTGAGCCTGCCAAGGAACCTCTAAGTCTTCAGAATGCAGAGCATCAAAGTTTTTCTCAGAACATTGAAGGAGTTGAAGTAGTAACCTGTGTGTATCCTTTGGCTGGCACTACACGTGCACCGCATCCTGCTCTCATTGAAGCCACTGATAGCACCATTTCCCAATGACCCAAGAAGCGCACTCGTGTTCTCAATGACCGAGAGCTTCTTGTGGCTCTTCATCAGAAACAGGATAGGCATCATGACTGGCTGAAGCGTCAGATGCAAAGCCTCTTGGTGGATGTTAATCACATTCGAAATCTTGCCACCAAGAGTGCCTTTGTTGCTCATGAAACCTCTCGACGCACATGGAAAGGGCTGACGCTGATGTGTTTTGAAGATGATCTTCAAGAGGATGGCTTCTCTAAGCGTTTCAAGTTTGACTCCACACCTCCTCGAAGGGTAGTGCTGCGACGAACTCCATCTCTTGAAGACTCTGAGTTCTCTTCCTCTTCTACAACTATGAATGCCAGAGTGATCGAGGATGACGACGATGCTACTTCACCGCCGCCTCCTTCAGCACGCTTCGACACTGCTCCAAGCTCTTCTGCACCGCCGAACACCACCAACAACCCTGCTGCTTCACGTACTCTTCATGGGAACGAGTAGAGGCTCTATGTCTTCAAACCTTTTTGGTCCTTACTGACAAAAGGGGGAGAAGCATATGAGTTTAATAGTCTTCAAGCGGGTCCATATGGGCGGGTGCTTCATATTTTGCTTCGTGTTTACAACTCTCGTTTTGATACATTTGGTTTTTTGAGTTGTAACACTTAAACTCGATGGTCGTCTGCTACCTATTTTCCATTTTGTGATGCGATGATAAATTCCGCATGTGCGACGATAAATTCCGCACTTAGATCATTTTGCAGACGTCCATTTTCCATTATGCATGTCATTATCTTCACATACCTTCACATGCATAGTGGATTGTCATCATAAGTTGAAGAGGATCTCCACAAGCACAACCTGCCATGTGCATTTGCATTCCAAAAGAAAACTACTTATATGCACATCTTCAGGGGGAGCCCGTGCAACTTATGAAGACAATTCCTTATCCTTTACATTTTCACATATTATATTCCCCGTTGAAAACTTCAACTAGTTTGTCATCAATCACCAAAAAGGGGGAGATTGTAAGTGCATCTAGTGCCACCCCTAGTTGGTTTTGGAGTATTGACGACAAACCTAGTTGAGGGACTAATGTGTTTGTGAGAACTGCAGGATAACACAGGTAGAAGTCCCTCATTGATTCGGTTTTCCTACCAGAGATGACCTCTAAAAATGTATGAAGACATTGATGTCAAAGGTGGTATATGAAGATATTCACATTGAAGACTATGACAAGAGAAGACATCGCATGAAGCCTATGGAGCTCGAAGACTTAGATCTTTCGTAGTTCTTTTTCTTCTTCATTAAGTCATAGGAACCACCGTACTGTTAAGTGGGGTCCAAGAGAACCAGTCAGAATGACTAAAGTGATGCCTAACCAAAACCTATGTCTTCGAGTGAAGACTATGAGAGCGAATCTTGTCCAGAGTCGGACAAGTCAGGTTTGCTTGTAGCCCAAGTAAAGTTGTCGTGTGAGTTTGAAATCTGACCGTTGGAACACGTGTCAGTTCCTTAGTGACCCAGGGTCATTTCGGACAAATCAGGCCGGGTTGCCTAGTGGCTATAAATAGCCCACCCCCTACAACCATAAACGGTTGGCTTCTCAGAGTTAGTATACGGCTTTTGTCATTTGAGAGCAACCCACCTCGAAGCCTTTGAGAGAGAATTCCTTGCGAGGATAAAGCCCTAACCACCCAGATCCAAAGAGAATTAGGCATCACTTAAGTCTTCTTGTCCGTGTGATCTGAAGACTTATTACACTTGAGGACTGTGAATCCTCCAGCCGGTTAGGCGTCGCGTTCTGAGCATCCAAGAGACACTGTGGATTGCCGGTGAACGAAGTCTGTGAAGGTTTGGGAGTCTACCTTGAAGACTTACCAGAGTGATTGGGCGAGGTCTGTGTGACCTTAGCTCAAGGGAAATACGGTGAGGACTAGGTGTCCTGAGCTGCATGTTCAGGACTGGGTGTCCGGGACTGTGTGTCCTCAGGTTTAAATACCTAGCCGCCCTAACCAGACGTACAGTTGTCACAACAATTGGAACTGGTCCAACACATCATTGTCTTCAACGAGTCACTGGTTTCATCCTTCCCTTCTCTTTACGTACTGTTACTCCTTGTGAAGTCATTGTATGATTGCACTATCTTTTATCTTCACTGAGTGACTGCGTGTTCTGTTTGGCTTCATAATATCTTCCTACCCGATCCTTACTACATTGCTGCTATTAGTCATTGTGCTTTCACTCTATTGAATACTTGACTATGGCTTGCCTAGTGTAGTCTACCTTCCGCTGCAGGGTAATAGGTTTATTTCTATCGTTTGTCTTCATAACTTCCACGTTTTGAAGACTTCCATAAAAATCGCCTATTCACCCCCCCTCTAGTCGATATAATGCACTTTCACTTACCCACCAATCTCCATACCCAGGCCACCCTGAGTTTCTTAGATGACGCCTGCCAAACGCCCCTTTCCCATAGATCCCCATCCCCATCCCCATCCCCCACTCCAGAGCGTCGCAGCCTAAGCCCGGCTACGCTTCCCGTGGAGCTCGAGGAGTGACTGGCCCAAAAGAGGTGTATCGCGGTCTCTTTGCCCGACGTCGTCGAGGAAGCTGACGACCATTACTAGCGGCAGGCACTCAAGCAGCGGGCCTGAGTATGTGGGCATGTCTCGGCCGCTGGCTATGACATTGAGGTCATCGACAACGACGGCCTGAGGCGGGCTATGTCACAGGTTAAGTGTCCCACCCCCAACCCCTCGGGTTCAACCGCTGTTGATCTCATCCATGGCCCCGCCGCTGATCTCCTCTGGCTCGCTGTCAACAATTTGCCATCCTACATCGCCATCGAGCCCATTTTGCCATTTCTGAAGGACACGTTCTGCGACGCTGGCTTGGGATCCACAGCTTCCAAGTCAGACCTGATCATCAACGGCAACCACGAGGAGGGCACCCTCTCCATCTCTTCCAAGGGGAAAGAGCCCATATTCTCTTGCAAGGGGAAAGCGCCCATCTGCGACATTAGGGAGGGCACCCTATAGTTGTGCTCTTCCAGGGTCCATCTGCGACAACATGGAGCGTATCCAAGGTCCATGCTCTTCCCACGGGAACGAGCCCATTTGTGACAAGTGAGTAAACCCATGATTTGCTTTGCCATGCCTCTTCACAGGGGAAACCCATGATTTATTTTGTCGAGTCCTGTTTGTACTGTAGTGAGAATATGTCCAATTTTAATTTCTATATCTGGTTGTTTGCAGTATGCCTTGTTTATTTTAGTTGTTCACAATGTGATGCTCTATATGTGCAATTATTTACTATGCGGTACATTTCATCAATCCAGTTTTAAAAATACCGATAGGAATGCATATATTTGCTTGTTGTTAAGTCTCTTATAGCTAGCATATGCCTCTTTTAAAGTTTTTTGATTGTTTGGTTGTTTGTAGTTAACATATGTCCAGTTTCAAATGCTATCTTTGGTTGTTCGTAGTATGCCTTGTTTATTCCAGTTATTCAAAATGTGATGTTCTATATGTGCAAGTATGAACTGTGCAGTTCAATTTCATCAGTACCAGTTTCAACAATACCACTATATGAATGACTACATTTGGTTGCTGCATCTTGTAGTTAACACGCCTTTCCATTTTTATTTAATAATAACTAGTGTACTTAGACCGGCACAATACCAGTTTGAATGACTATGTTTGTTTGTTGTTAAATGTTAGGCCTGTTGCAGTTAACACACCTTTCCACTTGTTTTGCTTTACTAGCGTGCTTAAACCTGCACACTGAAGCTATCTTTTGGAGATTATTTTGTCTTCCATGGATAATTTTGGTTGATGCTTAGCCTGTTGTGCTTAACATGCTTCTCGATGTACCTACACAGGACAATTTTGGAAACGACTGTTGTTTTCCATCGAGGTTAGTTTCATCCCATGGCTTATATCTGCTCACTGTTCGGGATATCGGTAGCTGGTACCATATAGGCCGGGGGTTGATAAAGGACTAATCGGCGAATCAGACTTTTAACTGAATATATCTGCAACCCATTTATCGTTGGGTTAACTAGGGCCATATGTAATATATCTGAGGCTACATGGCAACATGCACTGTACTTAATGTCTAAATATGCAATCATAGGCTACATAGCAACAAGGAAGAGTGTTACATTAATGTTCTAATGATGTCTAGATATACGTAAAAGAGCAGCAACAACAACAACATAGCCCTATTTGGATACTCAACTCTAGAGGTTAGAGTTAGTTTCTACCTCATGACTAACCCTGAACTAACTCCATCCAAAGAGTTGTTTGGATGGCAGGGTTAGATTGACAATAAATGTACTAGGAGAAGTAGCTCCAATTATCACCTCTTGGGTTGGATAGTTTTTTTGGGTGGGTTATAGATTCAACTAGCTCAAACTATCCCTCATGTTTAGATATACTTTAGGGCTATTTGAGCCCGAACTAGCTCAAACTAACTGTAACCCATGGATACAGCAGCAGTTAATCAGCCGATAATTTGTAAGAATGCACTAAACTCCTTCCGGCCCATAATATAATATGTTAATTCATCTAATATGTGAGTATATTGGATGTTATAAGATACTCCCTTCATTCCTAAATATTTTTCTTTTTAGAGATTTCAAATGGACTACCACAATGGATGTATATAGACATATTTTAGAGTGTAGATTCACTTATTTTGCTCTGTATGTAGTCACTTGTTGAAATCACTAGAAAGACAAAAATTTAGGAATGGAGGGAGTATTATAAAAGAGTCTTGTACTACATCATTGTGCAATTGCTTTTTAGCTTCTAATATTAACTTGGTGCTTTTTGGATACATATGTCATTGGTAAAGATCCGCGCTTCGACCCTTTCTGCGTATGGGGCAATGAGATATCGATGAACCAGCATCAAGTGAGGAAGCTAATAAATATTGTTAATAAAATGGGTCCAAAGATGGCAATTAAACTATTTGTTTACACTTTATCCAAGACAACAGCGAACTGCAGGATGGTAAGTAAGAACTTTGCAGCCTTCTTTTTACTGCCCATAATGAGTTGTGTTAGATGACAATGTCTGAATCTTTTTTCCTTTGCAGTGGTTGCCAAAGTAGTTTACTCTAGATTACCTCTCAAACTACATGATTGATGGGCATGCAAAGGTTAAAGTATTTATACCAGAACACGATGATTATCTAGATGTTTTCATGAAGACCGTGAAGCATGGGCGGTCGGCCATCACAAGGGGTTGGACTAGAGTCGTGCGTGCCTTCTGCATGGAGGAGGGCACAATATGGGCATTCCGCTTCACCTTGTTCAGCAACCAGAATGTATTTCGCCTCTTTCTTTACCGTCTTTAATAGTACAAGTATACAACTGTGGTTCATCATTCTTTATTTGGTTCTTATGTAATTCTTGAACATATGTACCGATGAATCGAATAATGCATTGGTTGTTTGAACCCGATGGATATGAATAAAGTTGTAGCATACATTCAAATTCAAATCCGGTACAATTTGAAATAGCAACAATTAAATTATGGTGAAATTATGCTCTCTAGGTTGTTATGGCACACATGGTTGGTAAAACACAAACATTTGCGATATACACCATAATCCGAGACGGTTCACAAAGAGGAACCGCGTGCAAGAATGCACACAGTTGCCGTTTGCAAAGCGTGTGTGATGTCAGACAATAACACAAAGGTGCGAGCAAACTAAACATTTGTGTTAGTTGCCTTATCGTACACAGTTCGCAACCATGAACTGTTTTTGATGAAGTATGCATCGTAAACGTTGCACCACAGAATAGCGTGTGCGATAGTTATCGTGTACGATGATGTTACGACGGTCCGACATTTCATAATCCTGTCTGACATTCATACAATGATTAGCTAATCTTCTTAATTAGTTATCGCATATGGTTTGGGAAAAGCAAATATGTGTGATTGTATGCTTATCATACATGTTCTATAATAGTGAACCGTTTGTGATGGGCCGCGCATCATAAACGTAGCACCACAGAATACTGACTGCGATGGCAATGCGAGCACAAACGAGTAGGAGTACTGTAGGGTCCCTATCCCTGACGATTTCTGGGTCGTGTGGGAAGGACCTCCCTATCGCCTTCACTCACTAGGCGACGGTTCCAAATGCCATCGCGGAAAGGGGTTAAAAACCGTTTGTATAGCACTGACGCGTACTAGTGAGAAGACTCACCTAAAAGGAGAAGTAGAAGAGAAGAATCACCTCCAAGAGAGAGAAGGAGTAGAGATGATTGTTATGAACGAAGAACCTCTCACAGAAGCAAGGATTCAGAAAGTAAGGACAAGTCATCAAGGAGATACACAAAATGAAGACATCAAGCTCACGTTGGTGAATGGGTATCCGGCTCTGACTCCGACCATCACTCCGAGAGAAGTTATCACTTCGAATCAGAATATACTCAAGATGAAGGCGTTGCTGGTCTAGCACTTGTGTCGACCAACTCCTATGACATATTTGACTCACCAAATGAATGAATTGGAAGATGCTTCATGGCTAAAGGCCCAAAGGTATCACACCCCGAGTATGTTGATTTCAATAGTGATGAAGATGATTTGCTAGGTGATGATGATTTACTTGTTGACAACTCTAGTGATGAAAACTTTGATGAACTTGCTATTAATCATGCTAATCAAGATAAAGCCAATGACGATGATAAGAAGGAGATTGAGCGTCTAACTAAAGAACTAAACACTCTTAAGTTAGCTCATGAAACTACCTTGGAAGATCATCGAGAGCTTTTAAAGACTCGTGAGAAGCTACGCTTTGAAAAGCTCAACCTTGAGCAAGAGCATGGGTTCCTAAAAGCAATCAATGATGATCTTCGTAAGAGAAGTTCTTCTTACATTGCCAAGCATTCACTCTTGTCTACTTACATGCCACAAGTAAAATCTAGTAACAAGGGTAAGAAAGATTCTTCTTCTGGTAGTAACAATAATCATGTTAAATCCAATGTTGTTGCTTCTAGTAGTTCTCTCGATTCCACTAATGATTCTCTTAGCCAAGTTACACTTGAGCAAGAAAATAGCTTATTGAAGGGAGTTATAGAGAAAGGTGTTTACAAGAGCCTTGCCGGAAGTAAGCAATTTGAGGAAATTGTACGCAAGCTAGGAAGGCACCGAAAGAATCAAGGTGTTGGTTTTGAACGGAAGTTCAATGCCAATGGAGTTGAGTGGGAAGAAGATCAATACCCCAAGACGATGTTTGTTCCTCAACAAGAGAAGTATGATCCTACTTCTTTTAAGGGAACACAAGCTCAAGATGATCTTCCACCAAAAGGCCACAAGCAAAAAAGGCAAGGACAAGCTTCAAGAGGAGATTGATGCATTTGAAGAAGCTCCCAAGGCCTTGGTCAAGTGGGTTCTGTAAGTGCATCTAGTGCCCCTTAGTGATTTTGGTGCATTGAAGAATTATAGGTTAAGGGACTAATGTGTTTATGAGTGTACACATGTCTATAAGTCTATGAGGAGTTTGATATTTACAGAGAAAGTCGACCCCTAAAAATGAAGTTCTTTGTCTGAAGACTTTGGTATTCTGAAGACTTTCTGAAGACTATAAAAGTGAAGAAAATGGTGTGACCGTGAAGACTTGGTATTCATTCGAGGAACATGAAGCGTGAAGACTTTTGTGTTCATAGTTTCATTTTATCTTTCTTGAGTCATAGGAAACACCGTACTGTTAAAGGGGGTCGAGGAAATACTAAGGAAAAATTTCCATGTGATGCTCAACTCAAAATCCTACACCTACCAATCCCTTCGAGTGAAGCCATTGGAAATCTCATACAGTTCAGTCAATTTCTTCAGTGACAGAGACGGTTCTTCTGGTCTCTGAGGAATTTGTTCTGACTAAGGAGTTAGGAATTCGCCAGTGCGGATTACCTACATAGTGAGGAACATGATAGCCCTGAGGATTTTTCTACTCAAAATTCCGACCGTTGCTGTGCTATGCGCCAGCTGTCCCAAAATATCTATCCACCTAACGGTCATATCATTGAAGGGCATTTATGTCTTATCATGTCGGACTGCTCCCTAGGCTATAAATAGCCACCCCCTACAACCACTAGCTGGTTGGCTGCTCCGAGAGAAACTGACACTTGTCATTTGAGAGCAACCCATCCTCCAAGGACTTTGAGCGAAAATCATCAAGTGAGGAAAAACCAGAAAACCCAAACCCCAAACACCTACAAACCCCAAGTGATTGAGCATCACTAAAGAGATTGATCCTGCATGGATCCGACGCTTGTTACCTTTGAAGATTGTGCTTCTTCCAGACGGTTAGGCGTCATGGTCTAGAGCATCCAAGAGGAATTGTGGATCGCCGAGTGACCAAGTTTGTGAAGGTTTGGAAGTCACCTGAAGACTTACCACGAGTGATTGGACGAGGTCTGTGTGACCTTAGTTCAAGGAGAATACGATGAGGACTGGGTGTCCTGAGCTGCGTGTTCAGGACTGGGTGTCCGGGACTGTGTGTCCCCGAGTTTAAATACTCAGCCGCTCCAACCAGATGTACAACTGAGACAACAGTTGGAGCTGGTCTACCAAATCATTGTCTTCACCAAGCTTACTGGTTCTATTCCCTCAACTCTTTCATTTCCTCATAACTGTGTTGTGTGTTTGTTCATATCTGTGTTTGAAGACTTTGACTGAAGACTTTCTCAATTTCCTCAATTTAATTTCTTCAGTCTGTTTGTCTTCATCCTGTGTTATCCTGTGATTACGCTTCCTGTACTCTGTGCCTGTCTTCATTTCATCATGATGACTATGCTTGTATTCTGTTATGTTTACTTTTGAGTACTTATTCCGCTGCTAGTAGTTCTTCGCTAAGGAATTTCCTCATCGGCAAATTCCTCAGTGAAGAATTTCATAAAAATCGCCTATTCACCCCCTCTAGTTGATATAACGCACTTTCAATTGGTATCAGAGCAAGGTACTCCCTTATTCTGTGTGATTTTGGTTTAACCGCCTGGAGTTTTAGTTATGTCGACCACAGGTATGATCAAGGTCTCTGCTAGGTGTCCTACCTTCGATGGGATGGACTACCCCTACTGGAAGAATAAGATGCGAATGCATCTTGAAGCAATTGATAACGATCTCTGGTATGTTGTGGAAAATGGTGTTCCCTCAGTCACACCTTCTCTGAATGCTGTTGATGTGAAGAGATTCAAGCAACTCGACTCTCAAGCGAAGAATATCATATGTGACCATCTGAGCAAAGGACAGTATGGCAGAGTGAGTGCTTTGGAGACAGCGAAGCTTATCTGGGACAGGTTGTCCAAAGTGAATGAAGGAGTCTCAACTCAGCATGACTCTCGAGTTGATGTTCTTCGCAATCTCTTCAACCGCTTCAAAAGACTCGACAATGAAAATGTTCAACAAACCTTCGATCGCCTCACTGACATCTCAAATGAGCTTCAAGCACTTGGTGCCACTAACATCACCGACCATGAGGTGGTGAAGAAATTGCTGAGATCGCTTGATTCCTCATTTGACACTCTGGCATTGATGATACAAGAATGTGCTGATTACAAGTCACTTGATCCCGCTGATATTCTCGAAAGGCTAAATACTCATGAGTTCCAACGTGCTGAAAAGAGAGATCTCTATGGTTCAAGCTATGGCAGAACACGTGCACTGAAGGCCAAGGCCGTATCTGAGTCCTAAGATGAAGACTCTGGTAGCAGCCTTGGTGATCCTGAAGAACTAAGCCATGATCTGGCTCTGCTTGTGAAGAAATTCCAAAAGTTCTCAAGACGTGGTCGCTTTGGGAGACCCTCAAGGAGCAGTGATTCCTCATCAAGTGACTACAAGAGGAGGCTCTGCCACAAATGCAAGAATCCTGGACATTACATTCAAGATTGTCCTCAATGGGAAAAGGAATCAAGGAAGAAGAAATACAAGGATTACAGTTCTGATGATGCGAAGAAAAAGAAGAAATCCACAAAATCCTCATCATCAAAATCCTCAAAGCCTTCATATCACAAGAAGATCAGCTCCAAGAAGGCCAGGGCATTCATTGGCAAGGAAATGGACTCTGAGGCTGAATCTGAAGAAAATGAGGAAGAGGAGTCATCTGAGGAGTCCGAATCCGGAGTGGCGAGCCTAGCTCTCGCTACTGCATTCGTCAGCAAGTCTATCTTCAACACTGAAGAAAATAACCTCACCAACAAAGCTGATGAAGGGGATGATGACTACGCTCCCACCTACTGCTTCATGGCAAAGGGTGCCAAGGTACTCAAATATACCTCGTCTGAATCAAGTGAGAATGAATCTGATGAAAATCTTAAGCCCAGCTATTCTAAACTTGCTAAGATTGCTGTAAAACAACAAAGGGCTTTAGAAAAGGTTCAAAACATGCTAGACAAAAGTGATGATATGTTGGGTGAAGAAATGGATCACACTAAAGCCCTGATTGAAAATCTTCAGAGATTTCAGACTAGGTTTGACAATCTTCAAAGTCATCATAACACTCTCTTATCCGATCATGAGAAGCTTTCTTATGAATTTCTTCAAAGAAAGCAAGACCTTGAGAAGCTAAGAGTGAGTTATGAAGATCTTAAGAAGGAGCGCAATTCATTACTTGCTCAACAAATCAATGCTTATCAGGAAGAATTTGTTCCTCCATGCTTGAAGTGCATTGAACGTGAATCTGCTAATTCTTCACCTGAATGTTCAAATGCTGCTAATGTTTCAAATTCTTCACATGCCTCTGCTATCACTAATTCCTCATCTGAGGACATTGCTAGTATCACTGACGATGCAGGGCTGAAGGAATTGTACACGACAGGCATGTACAAAAGCCTCAAAGGGCATCAGGCTCTTTGTGATGTGCTTAAAAAGCAGATCCTCAACAGGAACCCTAGGAAAGAGGGTATCGCCTTTGAAAGGAAACTCAATGCTGAAGGTACATATTGGAAGCCTGAGCAGTACCCCAAAACTACATGGGTTGTTGCAAAGGGACCTCCAGTTGATCCATCTAACTTATCTGGATTTGCATGTGAATCTCCTCATTCTGATGATGAGTCAATTGACTCCAACTATAAACTGTTAAAAAATCAGAATGGTGAAGTATTTGCTAGATATGTTGGCACTAACTGCAGGAACGGCTCCCCTATGAAGAAAATCTGGGTTCCCAAAAGATGCCTTGAAAATCTTTAGGTGAATGTCATCATGACGCCACCTGTGAAGAATAGGAACCCCAGATCAAATTCTTCATATGGACCAAATTCTTCATATGGATTCAAGTCCTCATACGGGCCAAATTCCTCATATGGATCAAAGTCCTCATATAAACATCATCGTGCTAACCCATCTGTTTCGCAGGGAAGATCTAAGGATTATGGATATGTGCATTATTCTTCAAATCATTATGTCCATAAGTCCTCGAAGAATTTCTCTGCATACTCTTATGCTTACTCTAACCCCTCTTATGTGAAACGAAATGGACTGGCTTCTATGCCATCCTTCTCGTATGGATCTTGCAGAATGATGAACTCTTTGCCACCCCTTCAGATGTGGGTGGTGAAGAAAAAGAACTAATCTCTTCTGCAGGGTCAGGTCTCCAGACGTACGTAATCGTCTGAAGAATTTGCTGGAGACCTGAGTATGATTGATAGGACGCAGGCTAATTATGAAGAAATGAACTTTCATTTCTCACGTCCTCATATTGCTTTATCAATTCTTTTACTTGATGAAATTGATCTGATGAATTGATGCCATCTTCTTCACTTATGAAGTATATGAGTTTGTAAGCTGCACTAATTCATCTGTAGGATGATCAACCCAAATCCACTGAGTGGGTCCTCGATAGTGAATGTACAAACCACATGACTGGTGTCAAGAATCTATTGATGGATGCTCCATTATCTCTGTCGCATCTGAAGCATATCATCTTTGCTGACAAAGGCAAAAGTCAGGTATTGGGTCTAGGTAAGGTTGCGATTACAAAGGATCGACACATGGACAAAGTCATGCTTGATACAACCTTATGTCTGTCTGAATGCTTTGTGATCTTGATATGGTTGTTGTCTTTGGCAAGTACCGTTGTGTTGTGGTTATGGAAGCTGACAATTCCAAAGTCTTCGAAGGCTTTAGGAGAGGAGACCTGTATATTGTTGATTTCTCTACAGGACCACAACCAGCCGTGTGCTTACTTGCAAAAGCTTCAGAAGGCTGGCTCTGGCATCGACGACTTGGTCATGCAGCCATGAGGAATTTGCACACGCTTGCGAAGAAGAAGCATGTCATTGGCATCGAGAATGTCAAATTACTCAAGGATCACCTATGCGGAGCCTGTGAAGCTGGGAAGATGACCAAGGCCAAGCATCCAGCGAAGACTATCATGACCACCACTTGCCCATTTGAATTGCTTCACATGGATCTCTTTGGTCCTAATCATTATTCTGCTATTTCAAATGAAGAATCTCAATATGGCTTTGTTATTGTTGATGATTATTCTTGCTATACATGGGTACACCTTGTTACTTACAAACATGAAGTGCAGGAAGTCTTCAAACGATTTTCCTCGAGGGCTTCAACCAACTTTGGTGTGAATATCAAGCACATCCGAAGTGATAATGGCACCGAGTTCAAGAATTCTGGTCTCGATGACTATCTTGATGAACTTGGTATTACTCATGAGTTATCTGCTCCTTATACTCCTCAGCAGAACGGCGTCGTGGAGCACAAGAACAGGACTCTTGCTGAGATGGCTCGCACTATGCTTGATGAATACAAAACGCCTCGTTGTTTTTGGACTGAGGCAATTGATACCACATGCCACATCATCAACAGAGTATATCTTCACAAATTCTTCAAAAAGACTGCCTATGAACTCCTCACTGATAAGAAACCCAATGTAAGTTATTTCAAAGTCTTCGGTGCTAAATGTTGGATTAGAGATCCTCACCACAACTCAAAATTTGCACCGAAAGCACATGAAGGGTTTATGCTTGGTTACAGAAAGGACTCGCACACCTACAGAGTCTTCAACAACGTTCTTCACAAAGTTGTTGAAACTGTAGATGTGCGGTTCAATGAAACTAATGGCTCGCAAAGAGAGCACCTACCTACTGTGATAGATGAACCAGCACCTGAGGAAACTATCAAGTTCGAGGCTACTGAGGATGTCATTCCTACTGAAGAATCTGCTGAAGAATTCATTCCAGAACATGAAGAACATCGAGCTAATGCACTTGAAGAAAATGCTGAAGAAAATGGTGCTGAAGAAAACGCTGATCAAATTCTTCAATGGCAACCAACTCATCCTCGCATTGCAAAAGAAGTGCAAGTTGAAAAGATCATCAATGACATCAAAGCGCCAGGTCCTATCACACGCTCAAAAGCTTCACATTTGTCTAACTTTTGTGGGCACTATGCTTTTGTCTCTATTATAGAGCCCACTAAGGTAGATGAAGCATTTCTGGAGCCTGAGTGGATTCAGGCCATGCAAGAAGAATTACATTAGTTCGAGCTCAACAATGTCTGGGAACTGGTCAAACGTCCAGATCCTCGCAAGCACAATATCATTGGCACAAAGTGGATCTACCACAACAAGCAAGATGAAAATGGCCTTGTGGTGAGGAATAAGGCACGGCTTGTAGCTCAAGGCTACACACAGGTTGAAGGAATTGATTTCTATGAAACTTTTGCACCTGTTGCTAGACTTGAGGCTATTCGCATATTACTTGCTTATGCTAACCATCATGATATCACTTTATATCAAATGGATGTGAAAAGTGCATTCCTCAATGGTAAGCTTGAGGAAGAAGTATATGTTGCTCAACCCCCAGGTTTTGAAGATCCAAAGAATCCTGACAAAGTCTTCAGACTCAACAAGTCCCTCTATGGCCTCAAGCAGGCCCCACGGGCTTGGTATGATACTTTGAAGGAATTCCTCATGACGAAAGGCTTCAAACCCGGTTCACTCGACCCTACCCTTTTCACTAAATCTTATGACGGTGAATTGTTTGTGTGCCAAATATATGTTGATGATATTATCTTTGGCTGTACTGACCAACATTATAGTGATGAATTTGCCTATATGATGAGTGAAGAATATCAAATGTCTATGATGGGAGAGTTGAAATTCTTCTTAGGTCTTCAAATTCGTCAACAACGCAATGGCATATTCATATCTCAGGAGAAATACCTCAAGGATGTACTGAGGAAATTCGGCATGCAAGATTGCAAAGGCGTCAAAATTCCTATGCCCACAAATGGCCATCTGTGCACTAATGAAAATGGTATTGACTTTGATCATAAGGTATACCGCTCCATGATAGGTTCTTTATTGTACTTATGTGCATCTAGGCCTGATATAATGCTTAGTGTTTGCATGTGTGCCTGATTTCAAGCTACACCGAAGGAATCACACCATAAGGCTGTGAAGCATATTCTTCGATATCTAGCTCACACACCAACACTTGGATTATGGTACCCCAAGGGCTCGGCTTTTGATCTCATTGGATATTTTGACTCTGACTATGCTGGTGATCGTGTGGACCGCAAGTCAACATCTGGTACATGTCATTTCCCTGGACGATCTTTGGTCTTTTGGTCCTCGAAGAAACAGAACTGCGTATCACTATCTACTGCTGAAGGTGAGTACATTGCCGCTGGTTCTTGCTGTGCCCAATTGCTATGGATGAAGCAAACTCTCAAGGACTACGGCGTCAACATTAAGAATGTGCCTCTCTTCTGTGATAATGAGAGTGCCATCAAGATTGCTCACAGCCCAGTTCAGCACTCGAAGACAAAGCACATTCAGATTCATCATCATTTTCTTCGTGATCATGTGTTGAAGGGCGACATTTCTATTGAGCATGTGAAGACTGAAGAACAGCTAGCCGATATCTTCACAAAGCCCTTGGATGAGAAGAGATTTAGCAAGTTGCGGTGTGAGCTAAATATCCTAGAATCTTCGAATGTTCTTTGAAAAGGACACTCATCCTAACACTTATGCAAAATTGATGACTTAGATGTGCAACACATGAAGAAATGTTTTTCTTCAATCAATGAAGAATAACACTCTTAGTGTGAAGAAATTAATGAAGAATTTGATTCTCAGAACCCTACGATAATTGTATGCGGTGTCTGAAATCATCATTCTTATATGGTGGATCACGCCACCACCAAAAGTTGAAATTCCTCAAATTATTCATATTCTTCAACTTTGCATAGTCTTCACTGGTTCCGTCGTTTTTCTTCATTGGCTATATATATGTATATGAGTTTATGTCCTCTACAACATTCACTTATTGCTATTTCTTCAAGTTGGTTTTCTGCTAAGTGAATGTGATCGGACCCTTCCCCTCTATGCTATACTCAACCCAATCTGTTCACAAATGCTTCATGTGTGTTCTATTTAAAATTCATTCAAAATCTTCACTGTGTCCTTGTCAGTTGAAGAAATTGCGAACAGAACTTTAAAACCTATCTTATCGAAATTTTCGGCTATGCCGCTCAAACCGTTCCGCATCCCATGATATACTTATCCACTCACCCACGATCTAACACGATCTCCACCTCTCACTACGTGGGTGACACATGTCATGCGAATGAGAAGGGTCATGGGCACGTTCGTCCAATTTCTTTGGGCGAGCAGTTTTTCACCGTGGCTATAAATACCCCTCCTTCCCTTCCTCACTTCTTTTACTCCGCTCGATCTCTCTCCAGCTCAAGCTTCTCAAACCCTAGCGCCACCGCTACTTCATCGCCGCCGGTGAGGAAGAGCTTCACTGCCTCGACCTCGTCACTGACGTACTCGCGCCGACCGCAGAAATCTTCACTCCGTCGCCGCCGTAGCCGTCTTCCTCCGCCAAGTTAGGGCGTGGAAGATCTGCACAGACGAACTTCACATCTCCTCACTCCAGTTCGTCGTGTTCTTCGTCCAAGGTAATTAAAAGTTGCTTTTACTACCCTCGTTGATTCGAATGATTATCTTCAAAATCTTCAAAGGTGTTTTTCTTCATAGATTCACACACTAAACACCTCACAAGTCATCTGTTCTTGATTCGTTTCTCTAAGCCATGTTTTTCTTCAAGATCCCTCAAATGTGTGGATTTTTAATCTACATATCTCTAGAACCTAAGACAAAGAAAGCTTAGTGAAATTCTTCAAGACTCGTCTGGTCAAATTCCACTAACTTGTTCTTTTTACAAAACCTTCTGAGAACGCATATGACCTCTCCAAATTCCTTGCAACTATACTCTATTCACAGGTACACATGTCAGCTGCTGAATCACTAGGTTCTCATCAACTTAACTCATTTGCAGCGTTCCTCGAAGAAAAGTTGCATACTTCTTCAGAGAATTCAATTGTTCAAATTCCTCAACTGAAGAAAATGGCTGACGGTAAGAAGCCACACAAGGGAGGAAAGAGGCCTGAGGTAAATACAATGTTTGAGATCCCTGATGAAATATATGCTGGGTACTGCACACCTACTAAGGAAACCAAGAATGAGCGCAAAGTGCGCATTTAGAAGATAGAGAGGAGATGGGCAAGAGAGTGGAGGGAATATAGATATGTCACTCCTAAGTACATGAAGAAATTCACACTCAATCCTCCATGCCCAAGACCTCCATTGGCACCTGGCCAAATCGTGATCCCACCAGCCTCAAGCGCGGTGAGGACTATCCTGATGAATGGGCCAAGCGCCAAGCCAAGTTGGCTAAGCAAGCCAGAGAAGCAGTGAGGAAATTCAATGAAGACTATGCTGCTGCTGCTACCTCTGCTGTCAAGCCAAAGAAGGCTATGTCAAAGAAGTCTGCGCGCAAGCCAAGTGCTTCACCAACAATGCCCTCAAGGCCAAGTTCCTCAGCAATGCCCTCAGGGCCAGAATCCTCAACGCCCTCACGGCCAATTCCTCATGCTGCTCCTGTTCCTCCAAAGTCCTTAGCTCCTCCGCCAAAGCCCTTAGCCGTTCCGACTAAATCCTCAGCACCTGTGCATCTCGCCTCGTGCCAAAGGACTGCAGGCATCTCCATTGCCTCATGTGTCTCAGCTAGTTCCTCAGCTGCACCAAGTTCCTCAGCTGGCCCCTCACTACTGAAGACAAAGGACACTGCTGGACGAGGTCCTCGCCCAAGTCCTTAAAAGAAACAAGTCGCTTTCCAAGTATCGTCTGAAGAAGATGAAGCTGATGATGATGAATTTGCAGAAATCATCAGAGACATGCAAGTCAGGGCCGCTAGAGCCAAAGGATGAGAGGTGCCACTGCATTTGGATCCCAAGTTAATCCTCGACTATATTGATGTCTAGCACAAGGACCCCAACACTCCCTTGCCTGACTTCAAGCTGACTCTTGGCCAGAGTCACATGCTAACCCACTTCATTCATAGAAGAAAAGTGGAAATTTGAGAAGGCCAGGCAGATCAAGAAAGCGCAATACAAGAAAGAGCGCTATCTGAAGAAAAACGTTGTCTCTATGACAACTGAAGAACTTGTCACTATTTAGACTGAGATTAAGAAACTCAGTGATGACTTTGACGCATATCGCGCTGATTGGCTTGGAGCCAAGGTTCGTTTTGTGAAACTTGCGGATAACTTCACTTCCAATGTTGCAGCCCCAACGCAACAGGAAATTCCTCAGGCTGAAGTATCTGCTCAGCCTACTGAAGAAAATGCGAGCACCGCTGATGACAATCAGGCTGCGGAAGAAAATGTGAGTTCCAGGGCTGATTACTACATTCCAGCCACTGTAGAAATTGCCAGGGCACCCACTAGTGGTCTGCCTGAAGAAACTGAAGAACTCAGAGCAACTGCATCAGTTGTGCCTGAAGAAAATCAACCAGATTCCTCAGCTGCTCCTGCACCAACTTCAACTCCAATCCTTCCATCTGCATCGGATGTGAAGAAGACCAAGGCTACAGAGCGTGCTGCAGTGAAGAAAAGGAAAGCATCAACTGCTTCAGATTCTTCAGTTCCGAAGAAAATGAAGCCTATGACAAGTTCATTTGCAAATCCGATTGATGCTGTTCCCATCTCAACCAGGCCATCAAATGACCTTGTTCCTTTTGATGAAGAATATGTGATCCCCAGCGGATCTGATGAAGAAACTCCTTTTGCTGCTTCGTCTGAACCGTTGGATGAAGAAATTGAAGTGGATGCGATCCCTTCAACACCTATCATATCCTCGCCTATGCCTCAGTTCACAGCTGAAGAGGCTGGCGTTGAAGAAATGGAAAATGAAGATGTGGACATTGGCTGCTCCACACCCGTAATCAGTAATGAATTTTGGGAAAGTCAGCATCCAAACTCACCAATGTTCACCCCTCTACAGCAAATTCCTCAGTCCCCCACACAAACTGTACATATGGGCTCTGAAGAAACTCATCCCACTGCATCTGTCCATGAGGAAATTCCAGCCACTAGCGCTGAAGAAACTGCTGCTGCTGAACAACTAACGATGTAGACTGTCACTGAGGAGGAACCAGAAATTCCTCAGCCTGAAGAACCCGCGGTTGAGATTCCTGAGGTCGTGCTGCAACTCACTGACACTCCACTGCCAAAGCCAAAGGACCCATTCTCACGCAAGCAAAAGTTCAAGGCTGATGATTTCTTCGGCGAGCACGTATTCTTCGAAGATTACAACCCATATAACTCTGCTCGCATTAGGAAGAGGCGTTTCTGGACTGCTAGTCAAGCCAATTTCTATTCCTCAGTGCTGTTCAACAAGGAGAAGATCTTCTACCATGAGCATATTCCTCACGTGGATATGGAATCTCTGTCGTGCTTCGCACCAGTCCTCAGTGTTCTTCATGACGCTGGACTGCTAAACTTTTGCTCTGACATCTGCGATTGGAATGAAGAACTGATTGTTTAATTCCATGCAACGCTGCACATCACTGGAGATGCTGAAGATGTGAATTCCTGGGTGTTGGACTGGATGTATGAAAACACTCACTACACTACACCAGCCTCTAAATTGCTTCGTGCTCTACCACTCAGTCCTCCCCTTGAAGAAGCTCGCTGCATCTACAGTGAACCTGAGCTCGCACATCATTACATGCAGGTGCTGATGAAACCTTTGAAGCCAGGTCAGACACCAAGAACCAAATTGCTCGTGAAGGAATTGTTGTACGTGCCCAGAACTGTCTATCGTATTCTTATGAGGACAATCAGTCCTATCAAAGGCCATGACTCATCTGATGAGGAAATTGTTGGCATCATGAAGAATCTGGTATTCAACATCGTTCATGGCATTCCTGTCAATTATCACGATTTTTTCATGAGGACTATGGCCAATGTTGCACTGTCTCCGTTTGAGCTGAAGCCTTATGCACCTTGGATTATGAGATTCCTTAGGACAAGGTCTTCACTTAACTTGAAAGCTGATTTCAGAATCACCTCAGCTACTTGCCCCCAATTGAAGTCCTCAAGCAGACATATTCCTCAGTTGATGGAAAGGGCAAGGCACCAACTGTAATAGATGAAGGCATTCGTCCATTGGATGGTCAGTTTCGCAAAGCTACATCTTATTCCACCAATGATGACTCTGCCACACATGACTCTACCAATGCACCCAATTCAACTCCTCAAGCCACTGCTCCGCGTGTGATGACTGACCGTGAACTTCTGCTTAGTCTTCACCAGAAGGTGGATCAAAATCACAAATGGGTTAAGCGTCAGTTTGGTTCACTTCTTCACAACATGACTGCCACACACAATGCAGTGAAGAAAAACCACTACTACCTCCATCAAGTCTTCGGTCGCACCTGGGCAATCCTATCACATCTGTATGGTGAAGAAGATCTGAAGAACATGGGTCTCAAAGAAGATTTTAACTGGTTTGCACCTCCACCGAAGAAATTCAAGAAGGTCAAGGTTCCTTCTCTGGTGGCTAGCTCATATTCTTCATCGCACGACACTAATGAAAATGAAGACTTGGACGACGCTGGGGCAGGCCCTACTACAACAAACGACCCCAACAACACTGGCGCTCCTTCATCAACTTGATATTCTTCAGGGGGTTAGTCCTCATATTCATTCCTTTTGGTCATTTGGTGACAAAGGGGGAGAATTTTGAGTTATTCTTCAAGTGGGTCTTTCTATATGGGCATTTTATGTTAAGTTACAACTCTCGTTCTTCTGCGACTTTATTGGATCGAGTTGTAAACTTAAACCCGATGGTGCTCTGATACTCTTGATACGTTTTTTTTGCATGCTTATTCCTCGTTAATATTATTGCACGCATGCTGAATTACATCAGTCACTATATTTCATCATGCATTTCAAATTCTTCACTGTTATATATCAAATGCGTGTATGAATTACAAGATATAGGGGGAGATCTCCATGATTCAACTCCTCGAGTGTGCATTGCTTCAAAAGCAAATTCCTCACTATGCACATCTTCAGGGGGAGTTCTTCTATATCTTGCAATCAAATTCCTCAATATTAGTAGTTACACTTCATATGTTTATCCCCGTTGAAAACTTAACCTATATTGTCATCAATCACCAAAAAGGGGGAGATTGTAAGTGCATCTAGTGCCCCTTAGTGATTTTGGTGTATTGAAGACTTATAGGTTAAGGGACTAATGTGTTTATGAGTGTACACAGGTCTATAAGTCTATGAGGAGTTTGATATTTACAGAGAAAGTCGACCCCTAAAAATGAAGTTCTTCGTCTGAAGACTTTGGTATTTTGAAGACTTTCTGAAGACTTTGAAAGTGAAGAAAATGGT
The DNA here is from genome assembly GCF_002162155.2 of Triticum dicoccoides. Lineage (NCBI taxonomy): Eukaryota > Viridiplantae > Streptophyta > Magnoliopsida > Poales > Poaceae > Triticum > Triticum dicoccoides. The sequence continues at coordinate 153,317,725 of NC_041382.1, read as the reverse complement.
GTGACCGTGAAGACCTAGTATTCATTCGAGGAACATGAAGCGTGAAGACTTTTGTGTTCGTAGTTTCATTTTATCTTTCTTGAGTCATAGGAAACACCGTACTGTTAAAGGGGGTCGAGGAAATACTAAGGAAAATTTTCCATGTGATGCTCAACTCAAAATCCTACACCTACCAATCCCTTCGAGTGAAGCCATTGGAAATCTCATACAGTTCAGTCAATTTCTTCAGTGACAGGGACGAAGTTCTTCTGGTCTCTGAGGAATTTGTTCTGACTGAGGAGTTAGGAATTCGCCAGTGCGGATTTCCTACATGGTGAGGAACATGATAGCCCTGAGGATTTTGCTACTCAAAATTCCGACCGTTGCTGTGCTATGCGCCTGCTGTCCCAGAATATCTATCCACCTAACGGTCATATCATTGAAGGGCATTTATGTCTTATCATGTCGGGCTGCTCCCTAGGCTATAAATAGCCGCCCCCTACAACCACTAGTTGGTTGGCTGCTCCGAGAGAAACTGACGCTTGTCATTTGAGAGCAACCCATCCTTCAAGGACTTTGAGCGAAAATCATCAAGGAAAAACCAAAAAACCCAAAACCCAAACACCTACAAACCCCAAGTGATTGAGCATCACTGAAGAGATTGATCCTGCGTGGATCTGACGCTTGTTACCTTTGAAGACTGTGCTTCTTCCAGACGGTTAGGCGTCATGGTCTAGAGCATCCAAGAGGAATTGTGGATCACCGAGTGACCAAGTTTGTGAAGGTTTGGAAGTCACCTGAAGACTTACCACGAGTGATTGGACGAGGTCTGTGTGACCTTAGTTCAAGGAGAATACGGTGAGGACTGGGTGTCCTGAGCTGCGTGTTCAGGACTAGGTGTCCGGGACTGTGTGCCCTAGAGTTTAAATACTCAGCCGCTCCAACCAGACGTACAACTGAGACATCAGTTGGAACTGGTCTACCAAATCATTGTCTTCACCAAGCTTACTGGTTCTATTCCCTCAACTCTTTCATTTCCTCATAACTGTGTTGTGTGTTTGTTCATATCTGTGTTTGAAGACTTTGACTGAAGACTTTCTCAATTTCCTTAGTTCAATTTCTTCAGTCTGTTTGTCTTCATCATGTGTTATCCTGTGATTACGCTTCCTGTACTCTGTGCCTGTCTTCATTTCATCATGATGACTATGCTTGTATTCTGTTATGTTTACTTTTGAGTACTTATTCCGCTGCTAGTAGTTCTTCGCTATGGAATTTCCTCACCGGCAAATTCCTCAGTGAAGAATTTCATAAAAATTGCCTATTCACCCCCCTCTAGTCGATATAACGCACTTTCAGGTTCCCAAGACTACATCAAGTTCTACTTCATCAAGTACGACTACAACTCCAAGGATTCCTATCAAGTTGATGTGGATCCCAAGGAAGAGGAACTAGAGAGTTCTTGAGGGTGACTCCGCCAACATACTTCACTCATATCATTTTGGCGAGAACAAGTGCAAACAACTTCCACATCATGCACTAGATCAAGCAGTCACAAACCCTCTTGTTGGTAAGATAAGGGACAAGTGCAACTCACTCCAATGGATTGCTCCAAATGATCTACATCAACATTGAGCATCCACATCTTCAACATCTACATGAAGTCATCATCGACAAAACCCAAGGTTAGTTCATCCCTCTTAGGGGGGATATCACATCTAGGGGGAGCTTTACTCTAAGAATTGAGCTAAAGCAACTCTAATGGTGTGAACATAACAATGCTTTATGTAAAAGTGGTAACCCCACTTGTGCTTAAACGATGAGTATGACCTACGATCAAATGTTCTCATTTGACTCCTAAGTCAATATACTCATATATAGATGACCTAGTCATCGCCAATTGCTTGATAGATGCTAGAGTGTTTGTGCATGCTTTGCCACATATTTCATTTGCCATTTTATTGTGTGAGCATGTTGATTGCATATTTTTCCCATCCGAGGACATCCATTTGTTGCTTCGGTTGTTTGGCTCTTCTTCTTTTGCCAAATGGATGGGCAAGAATGCCCAAGAACTTTCTCTAGCTATATATGCTTTTCTCGTCTCAAACTCTATTCATGCTACATCACCAAAGTTTGACCAAGTCAGATCCGAACCCTCTGGGTGAGGAGCACGCGGAGTCACCGATTTGTCATAGACTTAAACCTCCAAAACCTCGCTGTGCATTTCGGTCTGACCTATCCATCCCTTTCGGTCACACCGAGTTCACTAAGTTGATCTAGGTTTTCAATCTCGGTGCAACCGATTAGAACCATTCGGTCAAACCAAGTTGCAGTAACCGCTTGCGATTCTGCATCTCGGTGCCACCGAGTTGCTCCACTCGGTCACACCGACAGGGTCAGGATATATATACTGACGGGTCAAATTTTGGAAAATTTTCTGAAACCTTTTCACCCGCGCGTGTCCTGCTCTACTGACTCGGGTCTCCGGATCATCTCCTCGTCGCTAGCAACCTCCCGCCGCTGGTCTCCGTCACCGTCAACAGAAATCTTCACCGCCGTTGCCGCCATAGCAAGCTCATCGCCAAGTTAGGGTATGAGTTTGATCCTTTGTGCAATCTTTACCTCCGATTCTTAGCACAAAGTCAGTGCCATGATTCTTGCCACGTATGAGATCATCGTATCTAGCAAAAACTTCCTTTAGATTAGTTTTGATTCAAAAATTTAGGGTTAGGTTTCTGCCAAACTCATCTCAGACCGACCAAGTTGTGGAAATCGGTCTCACCGATTTGGCTTAGGCCATTGCACTTGTAACTTTCAGTCTGACCGAAACAATCAAATCAGTGTGACCGATTTCAACTCTCAGTGAAACCCTAGCAATCTCGGAGTCACCGAACTGTGTTTTGGTCTGACCGATTCCACTAGTTTAGACTCCAAAGTTGCTTCGGTGTCACCGAGTTTAATAAATCGGTAGCTCCAAAATGCTTTCTGTGGAAAACTAAAATTAAGTTTTTGACTCATTTGTTTTGCAAAATCTCTGCACTTTGTGATGCTCATCCACTCTATCTCATCTATAACTGTTCATAGGGCCAGCTTTCAGTTTGTAGTGTCAATAATGTAAGATCAGAGTGATAGCCAGAACAAGTCTGAGGAGCAGGTAAATCTGAGTGAGGGCACTAGTCCCTCTAGCAATTATGATGAAGGCAGTATAAGTACTCCTAGCAACCTGCCTAAGGCTGCTACTAGGCAGAGGAGAAAGAGAAATTTTGATTCTGAGGATGAATACTATGTTGCTGCTGAGGAGGAGGTCAGCTCCAAGAAGAAGGTTGTCAAGAAGGAATTTGGCACAGTTGCGTCAACAAAGCCTGGTCTGAACAAGAAGGCTCCTGCAAAGAGAGTGCCCATGTCCAAAGCCAAAGCCTCAACACAAGAAACCATTGGGTTCACTCTTGAACCAAAGGAGGTTGGTGAGGGCTGATGACCCACAAGTATAAGGGATCTATCGTAGTCCTTTCGATAAGTACGAGTGTCAAACCCAGCAAGGAGCAAAAGGAAATGACAAGCGGTTTTCAGTAAGGTATTCTCTGCAAGCACTGAAATTATCAACAACAGATAGTTTTGTGATAAGGTAATTCGTAACGGGTAACAAGTAATAAAAGTAAACAAGGTGCAGCAAGGTGGCCCAATCCTTTTTGTAGCAAAGGATAAGCCTGGACAAACTCTTATATAAAGGAAAGCGCTCCCGAGGACACATGGGAGTTATCGCCAAGCTAGTTTTCATCATGCTCATATGATTCGCGTTCGTTACTTTGATAATTTGATATGTGGGTGGACCGGTGCTTGGGTACTACCCTTACTTGGACAAGCATCCCACTTATGATTAACCCCTCTCGCAAGCATCCACAACTACGAAAGAAGAATTAAGGTAAACCTAACCATAGCATGAAACATATGGATCCAAATCAGCCCCTTACGAAGCAACACATAAACTAGGGTTTAATCTTCTGTCGCTCTAGCAACCCATCATCTACATATTACTTCCCAATGCCTTCCCCTAGGCCCAAACAATGGTGAAGTTTCATGTAGTCGATGTTCACATGACACCACAAGAGGAAAGACTGAAGGAAATATGCCCTAGAGGCAATAATAAAGTTGTTATTTATATTTCCTTATATCATGATAAATGTTTATTATTCATGCTAGAACTGTATTAACCGGGAACTTAGTACATGTGTGAATACATAGACAAACAGAGTGTCACTAGTTCGCCTCTACTTGACTAGCTCGTTGAATCAATGATGGTTATGTTTCCTAACCATAGACATGAGTTATCATTTGATTAACAGGATCACATCACTAGAGAATGATGTGATTGACTTGACCCATCTGTTAGCTTAGCATGATGATCGTTTAGTTTTTTTGCTATTGCTTTCTTCATGACTTATACATGTTCCTATGACTATGAGATTATGCAACTCCCGAATACCGGAGGAACACTTTGTGTGCTACGAAACGTCACAACGTAACTGGGTGATTATAAAGGTGCTCTACAGGTGTCTCCAATGGTACTTATTGAGTTGGCATAGTTCGAGATTAGGATTTGTCACTCCGATTGTCGGAGAGGTATCTCTGGCCCTCTCGGTAATGCACATCACTATAAGCCTTGCAAGCAATGCAACTAATGAGTTAGTTGTGGGATGATGCATTACGGAAATGAGTAAAGAGACTTGCGGTAACAAGATTGAGCTAGGTATTGAGATACCAACGATCGAATCTCGGGCAAGTAACATACCGATGACAAAGGGAACAACGTATGTTGTTATGCGGTTTGACCGATAAAGATCTTCGTTGAATATGTAGGAACCAATATGAGCATCCAGGTTCCGCTATTGGTTATTGACCGGAGACATATCTCGGTCATGTCTACATAGTTCTCGAACCCGTCGGGTCCGCACGCTTAAAGTTCTGTGACGATCGGTATTATGAGTTTATATGTTTTGATGTACCGAAGGTAGTTCAGAGTCCCGGATATGATCATGGACATGACGAGGAGTCTCTAAATGGTTGAGACATAAAGATGAAGCCTATGTTTGGACACCGGAAGAGTTCTGGGTGAAATCGGGATTTTACCGGAGTGCCGGAGGGGTTACCGGAACCCCCGGGGGTTAATGGGCCTTGTTGGGCCCTAGTAGAGAGAGAGGGGCCGGACAGGGCAGGCCGCGCGCCCCTCCCCCTTTCCTTCTCCTTCTCCCCCTTCCTTTTCCCCTCCTAGTAGGAGTAGGAAAGAGGGGAGTCCTACTACTTCTAGGAGGAGGACTCCTCCTCCTGGCGCGCCCTACAGGGCCGGCCGGCCTCCCCCCTTGCTCCTTTGTATACGGGGCAGGGGGCACCCTAGAACACACAAGTTGATCATTGATCTCTCCCAGCCGTGTGCGGTGCCCCCCTCCACCATAATCCACTTCGGTCATATCATAGCGGTGCTTAGGCGAAGCCCTGTGTCGGTAGCTTCATCAACATCGTCACCATGCCATCGTGCTGACAAAACTCTCCCTCGAGCTTTACTGGATCGTGAGTTCGCGGGATGTCACGGAGCTGAACGTGTGCTAAATGCGGAGGTGTCGTACGTTCGGTACTGAGGATCGATCGATCGTGAAGACGTACGACTACATCAGCCGCGTTGTCATAACAATTCCGCTTAACGGTCTACAAGGGTACGTACACAACACTCTCCCCTCTCGTTGCTATGCATCACCATGATCTTGTGTGTGCGTAGGATTTTTTTTTGAAATTACGACATTCCCCAACAGTGGCATCCGAGCCAGGTTTATGCGTAGATGTTATATGCACGAGTAGAACACAAGTGAGTTGTGGGTGATACAAGTCATACTGCTTACCAGCAGGCCATACTTTGGTTCGGCGGTATTGTTGGATGAAGCGGCCCGGACCGACATTACGCGTACACTTACGCGAGACTGGTTCTACCGACGTGCTTTGCACACAGGTGGCTGGCGGGTGCGAGTTTCTCCAACTTTAGTTCAACCAAGTGTGACTACGCCCGGTCCTTGTTGAATGTTAAAACAACACTAACTTGATGAACTATCGTTGTGGTTTTGATGCATAGGTAAGAACAGTTCTTGCTCAGTCCGCAGCAGCCACGTAAAACTTGCAACAACAAAGTAGAGGACGTCTAACTTGTTTTTGCAGGGCTTGTTGTGATGTGATATGGTCAAGACGTGATGAGATATAAGTTGTTGTATGATATGATCATGTTTTGTTGAAAGTTATCGGCAACTGGCAGAAGCCTTATGGTTGTCTCTTTATTGCATAAGATGCAAGCGCCAAACAATTGCTTTACTTTATTGCTATGCGATAGCAATAGTTGCAAGAGAAATAGTTGGAGAGACGATCATGTGACTACACATTGATAGATATCAAGATGATGGAGATCATGGTGTCATACCGGTGACGATAAAGATCATGACGATACCTTGGAGATGGAGATCAAAGGCACAAGATGATGATGGCCATATCATGTCACATATTTTGATTGCATCTGATGTTTATCCTTTATGCATCTTATTTTGCTTAGTTCGGTGGTAGCATTATAAGATGATCTCTCACTAAAAAAATTCAAGGTACAAGTGTTCTCCCTGAGTATGCACCATTGCAAAAGTTCGTCGTGCCGAGACACCACGTGATGATCGGGTGTGATAAGCTCAACGTTCTTATATAACGGGTGCAAGCCAGTTTTGCACACACAGAATACTCGGGTTAAACTTGACGAGCCTAGCATATACAGATATGGCCTCGGAACACTGAGACCGAAAGGTCGAGCATGAATCATATAGTAGATATGATCAACATAGTGATGTTCACCATTGAAAGCTACTCCATTTCACGTGATGATCGGTTATGGTTTAGTTGATTTGGATCACGTGATCACTTAGATGATTAGAGGGATGTCTATCTAAGTGGGAGTTCTTAAGTAATATGATTAATTGAACTTAAATTTATCATGAACTTAGTCCTGATAGTATTTGCATATCTATGTTGTAGATCAATAGCTCGCGATGTAGCTCCCCGTTTATTTTTGATATGTTCCTAGAGAAAAACTAAGTTGAAAGATGTTAGTAGCAATGATGCGGATTGGATCCATGATCTGAGGATTATCCTCATTGCTGCACAGAAGAATTATGTCCTTGATGCACCGCTAGGTGACAGACCCATTGAAGGAGCAGATGCAGACGTTATGAACGTTTGGCGAGCTCCATATGATGACTACTTGATAGTTTAGTGCACCATGCTTTACGACTTAGAATCGGGGCTTCAAAGACGTTTTGAACGCCATGGAGCATATGAGATGTTCCAAGAGTTGAAATTAGTATTTCAGACTCATGCCCATGTCGAAAGGTATGCGACCTTTGACAAGCACTTTGCCTACAAGATGGAGGAGAATAGCTCAGCTAGTGAGCATGTGCTCAGAATGTCCGAGTACTACAATCACTTGAATCAAGTGGGAGTTAATCTTCTAGATAAGATAGTGATTGACAGAGTTCTCTAGTCACTATCACCAAGTTACTAGAACTTCGTGATGAACTATAATATGCAAGGGATAACGAAAACGATTCCCAAGCTCTTCGTGGTGCTAAAATCGACGAAGGTAGAAATCAAGAAAAACATCAAGTGTTGATGGTTGACAAGACCACTAGTTTCAAGAAAAGGGCAAAGGGAAGAAGGGGAACTTCAAGAAGAACAACAAGCAAGTTGCTGCTCAAGTGAAGAAGCCCAAGTCTAGACCTAAGCCAGAGACTAAGTGCTTCTACTGCAAAGGGACTGGTCACTGGAAGCACAACTGCCCCAAGTACTTGGCGGATAAGAAGGATGGCAAAGTGAACAAAGGTATATTTCATATACATGTTATTGATGTGTACTTTACTAGTGTTTATATCAACCCCTCAGTATTTGATACTAGTTCAGTTGCTGAGATTAGTAACTCGAAACGGGAGTTGCAGAATGAACAGAGACTAGTTAAGGGTGAAGTGACGATGTGTGTTGGAAGTGGTTCCAAGATTGATGTGATCATCATCGCACACTCCCTATACTTTCGGGATTAGTGTTGAACCTAAATAAATGTTATTTGGTGTTTGTGTTAAGCATGAATATGATTTGATCATGTTTATTGCAATACGATTATTCATTTGAAGTCAGAGAATAATTGTTGTTCTGTTTGCATGAATAAAACCTTCAATGATCATACACCCAAGGTGAATGGTTTATTGAATCTCGATCGTAGTGATACACATATTCATAATATTGAAGCCAAAAGATGCAAAGTTAATAATGATAGTGCAACTTATTTTTGGCACTGCCGTTTAGGTCATATTGGTGTAAAGCGCATGAAGAAAATCCATGCTGATGGGCTTTTGGAATCACTTGATTGTGAATCAGTTGATGCTTGCGAACCATGCCTAATGGGCAAGATGACTAAGACTCCGTTCTCCGGAACAATGGAGCAAGCAACAGACTTGTTGGAAATAATACATACTAATGTATGCAGTCCGATGAGTGTTGAGGCTCGCGGCAGGTATCGTTATTTTCTGACCTTCACAGATGATTTGAGTAAGATATGGGTATATCTTCTTGATGAAACATAAATCTGAAACAATTGAAAAGTTCAAATAATTTCAGAGTGAAGTGGAAAATCATCGTAACAAGAAAAAAAAGTTTCTACGATTTGATCGTGGAGGAGAATATTTGAGTTACGAGTTTGGTCTTCATTTGAAACAATGCGGAATAGTTTCACAACTCACGCCACCTGGAACATCACAGCGTAATGGTGTGTCCGAACTTCATAACCGTACTTTATTAGATATGGTGCGATCTATGATGTCTCTTACCGATTTATCACTATCATGTTGGGGTTATGCATTAGAGACAGCTGCATTCACGTTAAATAGGGCACCATCTAAATCCGTTGAGACAACACCATATGAACTGTGGTTTGGCTAGAAACCTAAGCTGTTGTTTCTTAAAGTTTGGGGCTGCGATGCTTATGTGAAAAAAATTCAACCTGATAAGCTCGAACCCAAATCGGAGAAATGTGTCTTCATAGAATACCCAAAGGAAACTGTTGGGTACACCTTCTATCACAGATCCAAAGGCAAGATCTTTGTTGCTATAAGTGGATCCTTTCTAGAGAAGGAGTTTCTCTCGAAAGAAGTGAGTGGGAGGAATGTAGGACTTGATGAGGTAATTGTACCTTAGTAGTTCATCACAGGAATCAGTTCCAGTGATCTCTACACCAATTAGTAAGGAAGCTAATGATGATGATCATGAAACTTCAGATCAAGTTACTACCGAACCTCATAGGACAACCAGAGTATGGTCGGCACCAGAGTGGTACGGTAATCCTTTCTGGAAGTCATGTTACTAGACCATGACGAACCTACGAACTATGAGGAAGCGATGATGAGCCCAGATTCCGCGAAATGGCTTAAGGCCATGAAATCTGAGATGGGATCCATGTATGAGAACAAAATATGGACTTTGATTGACTTGCCCGATGATCGATGATTCATTAAGAATAAATGGATCTTCAAAAGGAAGACGGACGCTAATGGTAGTGTTACTATCTACAAAGCTCTAATTGTCGCAAAAATGTTTTCGACAAGTTCAAGGTGTTGACTACGATGAGAATTTCTCACTCATATCGATGCTTAAAAGTCTGTCTGAATCATGTTAGCAGTTGCCGCATTTTATGAAATCTGGCAAATGGATATCAAAACCACATTCCTTAATGGATTTATTAAAGAAGAGTTGTATATGATGGAACCTTATGGTTTTGTCGATCCTAAAGGTGCTAACAAAGTGTGAAAGATCCAGCGATCCATCTATGGACTAGTGCAAGCATCTCGGAGTTGGAATATATGCTTTGATAAAGTGATCAAAGCATATGGTTTTATACAGACTTGCGGTGAAGCCTGTATTACCAGAAAGTGAGCGGGAGCACTACAACATTTCTGATAAGTATATGTGAATGACATATTGTTGATCAGAAATAATGTAGAATTTTCTGGAAAGCATAAAGGAGTGTTTGAAAAGAGTTTTTCAAAGAAAGACCTCGATGAAGCTGCTTACACATTGAGCATCAAGATCTATAGAGATAGATCAAGACGCTGATAAGTTTTTTCAATGAGTACATATCTTGACAAGATTTTGAAGTAGTTCAAAATGGAACAGTTAAAGAGGAGTTCTTGCCTGTGTTGCAAGGTGTGAAGTTGAGTAACGACTCAAAACCCGACCACGGCAGAAAATAGAAAGAGAATGAAAAGTCATTCCCTATGCCTTAGTCATAGGTTCTATAAAGTATGCTATGTTGTTTACCAGTCCTATTGTATACCTTAGCATTTTTCTGGCAAGGGAGTACAATGGTGATCTAGGAGTAGATCACTGGGCAGCGGTCAAAATTATCCTTAGAGGACTAAGGAAATATTTCTCAGTTATGGAGGTGATAAAAGAGTTCATCGTAAAGAGTTACGTCGATGCAAGCTTTTTACATCGATCTAGATGACTCTAAGTCTCGATCTGGATACATATTGAAAGTGGGAGCAATTAGCTAGACTAGCTCCGTGCAGAGCATTGTAGACATAGAAATTTGCGAAATACATACAGATCTAAATGTTGCAGACCCGTTGACTAAATTTCTCTCATGAGCAAAACATGATCACTCTTTGGTTATTAATCACATAGCGATGTGAACTAGATTATTGACTCTAGTAAACCCTTTGGGTGTTAGGAACATGGAGATGTGAACTAATCACATAAAGATGTGAACTATTGGTGTTAAATCACATGTCGATGTGAACTAGATTATTGACTCTAGTGCAAGTGGGAGACTGGAGGAAATATGCCCTAGAGGCAATAATAAAGTTGTTATTTATATTTCCTTATATCATGATAAATGTTTATTATTCATGCTAGAATTGTATTAACCAGAAACTTAGTACATGTGTGAATTCATAGACAAACAGAGTGTCACTAGTTTGCCTCTACTTGACTAGCTCGTTGAATCAATGATGGTTATGTTTCCTAACCATAGACATGAGTTGTCATTTGATTAACGGGATCACATCATTAGAGAATGATGTGATTGACTTGACCCATCCATTAGCTTAGCATGATGATCGTTTAGTTTTCTTGCTATTGCTTTCTTCATGACTTATACATGTTCCTATGACTATGAGATTATGCAACTCCCTAATACCGGAGGAACACTTTGTGTGCTACCAAATGTCACAATGTAACTCGGTGATTATAAAGGTGCTCTACAGGTGTCTCCGATGGTACTTGTTGAGTTGGCATAGATCAAGATTAGGATTTGTCACTCCGATTGTCGGAGAGGCCCTCTCGGTAATGCACATCACTATAAGCCTTGCAAGCAATGCAACTAATGAGTTAGTTGCTGGATGATGCATTACGGAAACGAGTAAAGAGACTTGACGGTAATGAGGTTGAACTAGGTATTGAGATACCGACGATCGAATCTCGGGCAAGTAACATACCAATGACAAAGGGAACAACGTATGTTGTTATGCGGTTTGACTGATAAGGAACTTTGTAGAATATGTAGGAACCAATATGAGCATCCAGGTTCTGCTATAGGTTATTGACCGGAGACATGTCTCGGTCATGTCTACATAGTTCTCGAACCCGTAGGGTCCGCACGCTTAAAGTTCTGTGACGATTGGTATTATGAGTTTATATGTTTTGATGTACCGAAGGTAGTTCAGAGTCCCGGATATGATCACGGACATGACGAGGAGTCTCGAAATGGTCGAGACATAAAGATTGATATATTGGAAGCCTACATTTGGACACCGGAAGAGTTCCGGGTGAAATCGGGATTTTACCGGAGTGCTGGAGGGGTTACCAAACCCCCCGGGGGTTAATGTGCCTTGTTGGCCCCTAGTGGAGAGATAGAGGGGCCGGCCAGGGCAGGCCGCACCCCCTCCCCCTCTGGTCCGAATTGGACTAGGAAGGGGGGGGGGGAGGCGGCGCCCCCTTTCCTTCTCCTTCTCCCCTTCCTTTTCCCCTCCTAGTAGGAGTAGGAAAGAGGGGAGTCCTACTCCTACTAGGAGGAGGACTCCTCCTCCTAGCGTGCCCTACAGGGCCGGCCGGCCTCCCCCCTTGCTCCTTTATATACAGGGGCTGGGGCACCCTAGAACACACATGTTGATCATTGATCTCTCCCAGCCGTGTGCGGTGCCCCGCCTCCACCATAATCCATCTCGGTCATATCGTAGTGGTGCTTAGGCAAAGCCCTGCGTCGGTAGCTTCATCAACGTAGTCACCATGCCATCGTGCTAACGAAACTCTCCCTCAAGCTTTACTGGATCGTGAGTTCGCGGGACGTCACTGAGCTGAAGTGTGCTGAACGCGGAGGTGCCGTACGTTCGGTACTGAGGATCGGTCGATCAGGAAGACATACGACTACATCAACCGCGTTGTCATAAGGCTTCCACTTAATGGTCTACGAGGGTACGTGGACAACACTGTCCCCTCTCGTTGCTATGTATCACCATGATCTTGCCTGTGCATAGGATTTTTTTTGAAATTACTACATTCCCCAACAAAGACAACATACATCTCATAAAAATATCGAATGAATACCAAATTCACATGACTACTTATAGCAAGACTTCTCCCATGTCCTCAGGAACAAATGTAACTACTCACAAATCATATTCATGTTCATAATCATAGGGGTATTAATATGCATAAAGGATCTGAACATATAATCTTCCACCGAATAAACCAACTAGCATCAACTACAAGGAGTAATCAACACTACTAGCAACCCACAGGTACCAATCCGAGGTTTTGAGACAAATATTGGATACAAGAGATGAACTAGGGTTTGAGAGGAGGTGGTGCTGGTGAAGATGTTGATGGAGATTTACCCCCTCCCGATGAGAGGATCGATGGTGATGATTTCCCCCTCCCGGAGGGATGTTTCCCTGGCAGAATAGCTCCGCCGGAGCCCTAGATTGGTTCCGCCTCAAGACGGCGACGCTTCGTCCCGAAAGCTTCCTTCTTATTTTTTCAGGGCAAAAGACACCTTATACCAAAAGATGGACATCGGGGGCCTGCCAGGTGGCCCACGAGGCAGGGGCGCGCCTCGGGGGGGGGGGGGTTAGGGCGTGCCCCCCACCCTCGTGGACGGTGGCTGGCTCCCCTCTGGTGCTTTCTTCACCCAATATTTTCAATATATTCCAAAACTGACTTTCATGGAGTTTCAGGACTTTTGGAGTTGTGCAGAATAGGTCTCTAATATTTGCTCCTTTTCCAGCCCAGAATTCCCGTTGTCGGCAATCTCCCTCTTCATGTAAACCTTGTAAAATAAGAGAGAAAAGGCATAAGTATTGTGACATAATGTGTAATAACAGCCCATATGCCATAAATATTGATATAAAAGCATGATGCAAAAATGTACGTATCAACTCCCCCAAGATTATACCTCGCTTGTCCTGAAGCGGAAGCCGATATCGAAAAATATATCCACATGTTTAGAGATAGAGGTGTCGATAAAATAAAATACGGACATGAGGGCATCATGATCACTCTTAGAACAGAAACATATATATATATATATATATATATATATATATATATATATATATATATATATATATAGTCATATGGTTTCTTATGCTAAAGTAACAATCTTATTCACAATGTAAAGTATGAATCAACAACTTCATTGAAAACTAACAAACTATAATCTCAGTCACTGAAGCAATTGCAATTTATCATAACATCAGAAAGAGCCAATATAAGAGCTTTTCAGCAAGTCCACATACTCAACTATCATTTAGTCTTTCACAATTGCTAACACTCACGCAATACTTATGGGTATGATGTTTTAATCGGACACAGAGAAAGATAGGGGCTTATAGTTTTGCCTCCCAACCTTTTACCTCAAGGGTAATGTCAACAATAATAGTTTATGAAAACCCACATCCAATTAGCTATAAATATCAAGATCTTTCCAACACACAGTGCTTGCCAAATGATAAAATGTAAAAAGGAAAGGTGAATATCACCATGACTCTTGTATATGGTATAGGACAAAAATAAAAGATAGGCCCTTCGCAGAGGGAAGCAGAGGTTGTCATGTGCTTTTATGGTTGGATGCACAAAATCTTAATGCAAAAGAATGTCACTTTATATTGCCACTTGTGATAGGGACCTTTATTATGCAGTCTGTCTCTTTTATTTCTTCCATATCACAAGATCGTATAAAGCTTATTTTCTCCACACTAATAGATCATACATATTTAGAGAGCAATTGTTTATTGTTGCAACAATGAAAACTTACTTGAAGGATCTTACTCAATCCATAGGTAGATATGGTGGACTCTCATGGCAAAATTGGGTTTAAGGATATTTGGAAGCACAAGTAGTACCTCTACTTGGTGCAAAGAATTTGGCTAGCATGAGGGGGAAAGGCAAGCTCAACATGTTGGATGATCCATGACAATATAATTTATTTCAGATATAAGAAAACATAACCCATTACGTTGTCTTCCTTGTCTAACATCAACTTTTTAGCATGTCATATTTTAATGAGTGCTCACAATGATAAAAGATGTCCAAGATAGTATATTTATATGTGAAAACCTCTCTTTCTTTATTACTTCCTATTAATTGCAACGATGACCAAAACTATGTTTGTCAACTCTCAACAACTTTTATTCATCATACTCTTTATATGTGAAGTCATTACTCTCCATAAGATCAATATGATCTCTTTATTTCTTTTTATTCTTTCTCTTTTTTTCTCAAGATCATAGCAAGATAACCAAGCCCTTGACTCAAAACTAATCTTTATTATATATAGCTCACGGACTCGATTACATAGATAAGGATCAATACTAAAACTCAAAGCTAGATCATACTAAACTTTATTCTACTAGATCAAGATGTAACCAAAAGGATCAAACTAAGAAAAATGGTAAAGATAGAAGTGTGATGGTGATACGATACTGGGGCACTCCCCCAAGCTTGACTGTTGCCAAGGGGAGTGCCCATACCCGATACTCAGTTCTCCTTTGGTGGTGATGGAGTTATTGATGATGTAGGCTTGTTGTCCATCTTCCATGGCATAGGCTCACCATCATAGAAGGATGATCGAGTATCCGAGATCCTCCAATATGCAGCCAAACTCATCCTATTGAATCGATATTCATACTCATAGTTTTGGTTCTTCAGGTCATAGATCTGGGCTTGGAGGTGCTCGATTTTCTCGTGAAGCTTGAGGATGGTCTCCCCAATGTTCTTGGCATCCAGCTTGTGGTTGTTGGTGAACTCCGCAATCATCATGTGGTTGGCGTCAAGTCCAGGTTCCACCATCCCCTGGCACTTGAAAACTTGTTGCTCCATTGCTTCGAGTCTTGTCTCCACGCTTCCGGTCCTCCTTGGTCCCTCAACATCGCGGATGTGCAACACCCCCTCACGCAACTCAATGGTTTGAGGGTGTTGTAGCACCTCCGCGAGGTAGGGGTTGATGACCTTCTCCAAAAACTTATCCTTGGGGGCGCTTGAGGACGTCATGATGATCTAGACCTGTCAGAAAAGCATCTTGAAACAAAAGCAGGAGATATTTGTGTGGCACAATGGTCAAAACCTTCAGGAGATTATATAATGAATTTTTACTGACCAAAAGAAGTATCATGCAAGAAAACAGAGTCCGGAGGGCACACAAGGTGCCCACGAGGCGGGGGCGCACCCTCCACCCTCGTGGACGCCTCGTGTCCTTTTCGGACTACTTCTTATTTTCCTATTTCTTAAATATTCCAAAACGGAGAAAATAGCTATTAGAACTGTTTTGGAGTTGGTTTACTTACCATACCACATACTGATACATCTCCAACGTCTCCAACGTATCTATAATTTTTGATTGTTCCATGCTATTATATTATCTGTTTTGGATGTTTAATGGGCTTTAATATACCTCTTTATATTATTTTTGGGACTAACCTACTAACCAAAGGCCCAGTGCAAATTGCTGTTTTTTTGCCTTTTTTAGTGTTTCGCAGAAAAGGAATATCATACGGAATCCAAATGGAATGAAACCTTCTGGAGAGTTATTTTTGGAACAAAGACAATCCAGGAGACTTGGAGTGGACGTCAAGGGAGAAACGAGGTGGCCACGAGGTAGGAGGGCGCGCCCAGGGGGTAGGCGTGCCCCCTGTCGTGGTTCTAAGTCTGACAGTAGAATGGGGGGTAGGTATGTAGAGGCAAGATCCTAGCTATGGAGGAGTTGTACATGCGAGTTTTACGAGTTCAGACCCTTCTCGGAGGAAGTAACAGCCCTACGTCTCAGAGCCCAGAGGCGGTCGACTGGATATATGCGTGTGAGTTACAGGGGGTGCAGACCCTTGTCGCGGAGGAGGGGGTGGCTTATATAGAGTGCGCCAGGACCCCAGCCAGCCCACGTTACAAAGGGTTCAATGTACATTAAGGCAGGGCGTTAATGGTAGCACTAGTAATAAAGAGATATAAATGATCTTTAAGGTTACAGAGTGAATGACCGACCGTTGCCATCCTGAGTGATGTTAGGCCTTCTACACTTCGAGTGGTTTCTTGTATCGTCGAGTGTCTTCAAGACTATCGAGTGGAACATAGCTTTATGGTCGAGTGGATGATGATTTTTCTTCGACTGCTTCTGGTTCTTTTAGAGGTTCCCTAGGTACATAGCTTCGTCATTAGCCCCCGAATGGATCAGGGTTTGAGTGAGGAAGGAGTTGAGAACACTTCCGACTCATTCTTCGTGCCATGAGTATATCTTGCTCTGGATCAATGAACTGAGGAGATAACATCAACTTCTTTTTCAGTCGCCTTGGTCCATTCTTAGTTTTTGTCGAGTGAACTTTCATGGTAGAGTTCCGAATGATAATGTGGAGGATGTTTTCAGTCTGACAAGTTGCTCTGCTCTCTACGGATTTCGCGGGATTCGAATTTTGGGAAGCGCGCCAGACGGGCGGGGCCATGGTAATCGGGGCAGATTAGGCAGGTCGCCTTGATCCCCGCGCCACCTTTTTCGCCACGTATTGCGCACGCGACTATTGCAGGATTTGTTTAGATCATCTAGGCCTACCAGTCAGTCACTCGGGGAATGACCTTATAAAAGGCACCGGGCCGGGTCTTTGCACATCGCGCTCCCATTTTCTTCCTTCTTCCCCAGACTTCTCTGCTGCGCTCGCTTCCGCTCTCGGCGTCGCAACCTCGCTCGGACTCGATCCGCCGCCATGGGGAAAGAGAAGACGGTGGCGTTGGAGCACGCGAAGAAGGCGACCACGAAGGCGAAGGGCAAGAGGACCAGCCGGGGCGGATCGTCGTCAAGATCCGGCCTGCCGCCGGGCTGGATCCAGGGCATCTGGATCCACTCGACAATGAGCCAGGACGACCTCGACGATCTGGTGGAGGGGGACTGATCCCCCACAAATCGGCGCGGCTCCCGGGCAACGAGACCGAGCCGCAGCCGCGGGAGGGTGAGTGCGTTCTCCTCGCCACCCACGTCGACCGTGGGTTTTCTTTGCCTCCCCATCCTTTCTTTTGTGGCTTTCTGAACTTCTTCGGGGCTCAACTCCACCACTTCACTCCAAACACCATAGTCTATCTGGTTGCTTTTGTGTCGATGTGTGAAAATTTCTTGGGTTGTCGACCGCACTGGGGTCTCTTCAAACACATCTTCACCTGTCGCTCCCAGTCGGTCAAGAAGGCCAAACCGAGTGACGAGAGGACGCACGTGATCTAGATGTGCGGGGGCCTTGGTATCCAGATGAGGAACAAAAGTACCTTCCCAGCGATGATCCTTCCCGGCTCGGTCCGGGGCTGGCAGTCGACTTGGTTTTACTGTAAGGACCAGCCGACCCCGGGCCAGTCGACTGAACTTCCTCCCTTTTCTCTAGCTCGAGTGGAGAAGCCCTCCTCCTTGAGGGTGGTCCCAGAAGAGAAGGCGCAGGTCAAGGTGTTGGTCGAGCGGGTCGTCCAACTTGTCCATGATGGGGTGATTGGGATGGACCTGCTGGAGGTCTTTCTCAGTCGACGCATCCAACCGCTTCAGGCCCGTGACCATCCGATGTGGATGTACTCGGGACTTGAGGACTCCACTCGGATCCACCCGGAGGACGTCAGTGAAGACACCTTGGAGAAGTGGCTGAGGGGAATCACTAGCAACAAAGACAATCCCCGGGGGTCTAGGAGGGTGATTCCATTCGACCACACGCACCAGCCGAACAGGTATGATTCTGCTTTGCCAAGTATCTTCCCGATTCACTGTGTGACACCTTGTTGATGGTCGACTATATTTCTTTTGCTCGTTGTCTTTTCAGGCTCTCATTGATATGTACTCGATGCCCAATGGAGTGCAGGGGCAAGACGTCGAGGAAGGAGTGAGCGGGGGCGAGAGCGGCGAGTGGCACTCGGATGCCGAGGAGGACGAGGAGAGCGACGACTCGACTGATGACGAAGAGGTCGACTCGCCTCCTCGCAGAGAGAGGAGATCCAAGCACGCTCACGACCCGGAGAGCACCCCGGACCTGGCGACCGCGCCGACTGGGCAATCTTCGAAGTGCCCCCAGACGTCTTCCCCAGTGCCAATTGAGAAGGCCCCGAAGCAGCTCAAGGTCGTGCCGCCTCCAGCGCCAAAAGCACCAAAGGCCACCTCCTCCAAACCGCCAAAGGCTTTACCTAGGATCAAAGTGGCCGTCCCCACCCTCTCCGGGTAATCATCTGACCTATTCTTTTTGTCGACTTGAGCAACAGAACGTGACTGACTAAGTGCGGACGTTTGCAGTGCTGCTACATCAGGAACCTCTTCCTACCAGTACCGGGACGAGGAGATGGAAGACGCGGTTACCTCCAACCCAGGTAAAAAATCTTATGATCTTGTTCTTGATTACTTGGTCGATTGAATTCGAGTGGTTCATTTGGGGTCGACTGATCTTCCCGCAGCTCCACCCAACGTCATCGATCTCCCAGACGATGATGAAGATGTGGCTCCTAGGCCTAGAAAGAGCAAAAAGGTAGCAGCTGGCAAGGCGTCTCAGCAGGGACCAATGACAACACCAACCGTCAGTCAACCTGAAGACGCGGGTGGGGCCTCTGTAACTTTCGCTGTACCCTTGTCGAGTGAGCGCCCCGCACCGTTGATTGTACCGCTGATTCCTTCCGTCGTCCCATCTCATGCCTCGGAGGCCCAAGCTGCTGCATCTGGGTTGTCTGCCCTCTTCTTCACCAGCTACCCTGTCCCGGAAAACCAGTCGGATGCGGCTGCGGAAGCCATCCGTCAGGCTAACGTGATGATGGAGCGGATGAAGACGGTGCACGAGAATAGCCAGGCTGCTTACGACGCCAGCGCTGCTCTCCGGGCCAATGTCCAGGTACATAAACTTTCGACTGACCTTGTTCTGTCAGGATATGCTATCTGAAATATTTTTCTTCCATACAATCTCCTATGTTTGCGTCGAATCTGTACACCCACTGGGTGTTTTGTTGCCTTTGGTATTTGCACTCTTTCACTCGGTCTGGGCGAGTAGGATCTGAACCGGTGGGGGCACGCTAAGTTCACCCACTGGGTGTAGTCCCCGAGACCGCAGTCGACTGCTAGCAGTCGACTGGGGTCTGAGGTCTTTTTCCTTTCTTTTCATCCACTCAACCTAGGCGGACCGGTCGAATGGGACCCGAACCAGTGGGGGCACGTCAAGTGCACCCACTGGGTGTAGTCCCCGAGACCGCGGTCGACTGCTGGCAGTCGGCCGGGGTCTGAATAGTTTTTTTACTTGATCCACGCGGACCGGTTGAGTTGGGTCTTAATCAGCGGGGCACGCCAAGTGCACCCGCTGGGTGTAGTCCCCGAGACCGCAGTCGACTGCGTGCGGTCGGCTGGGGTCTAAGTGAACTCTTTAAGTTTTATCTACTCGGAAGTAAACAACCTTTGATCTTGTCGATTGACACGTCTTTTGCCTTCTGCAGAAGTCTTGTACTCTCATTTCCATGTTTGCTGAACTTGAGGAGAAGCAGAGGCAACTCAACCTCGACTTGGAATTGGCCCAGCAGAATCTGAAGAAAGCTCAAGATGAAGCTGCCGGTATGGAAGGTAACTGCCTGTCGATTGTCTTTTAAAAAAATTCTTCGAACTCTTGTCTGATCCGATTGCTTCTTTTGCAGAGAAAATGAAGTTGGCTCTAGAGAAGAAGGACTCGGACCTTGCCGCTGCGCAGAAGGAAGCCCAAGATAAAACTGCCCTTGCAAACCAGAAGCTGGCTTCAGTCGGAGCACTAGAAGGGGAGGTGAACAAGCTGAAGTCCTGCCTCAATGAATCTAATCGAGAAGTGACTCATCTGAAGAAAGACAAACTTGTCTTGAATGAAAAACTGGAGTCTGCGGTCCACAAGAGGAACGACATGGAAGCTTATCTAAGGACTCTTGCCAAGAAGCTCTATCTCATGCTGGAACGTACTCCTTTTAAACCGACTGTGTTGACATTTGCAAATGAATCTTGTCCGGTCGACTCGCTAATTTTTTGACTGCAGAATTCTGCCAAGACTTTGACGAGGAAACTGGAAGGGTCGAGACGGGTCTGGACCCTATCGCTTCTCCAGTTTGCGGTGAAACTGCAATGAACGTGCTCCGACTAGAGTCTTGTGTCGCCGGCGTCACAAGCTACCTCGCGCATCTGAAGGAGGCAGTCTCACGAGTCGACTCATTGCTCTGGCCAAGGGCGACGCTTCAAAATGACCTAGAATCCCTGATGGCTCGACTCAACGAGATCCCTGACCGAGTGCAAGAATGGAAGAAGTCCTCCGCCCGGTGTGGTGCCGACGTGGCGCTGTCCTTGGTGCGAGTCCACTGCAAGGAAGCTCGTGAAGACAAGCTGGCGGCGATCAAGGTCGCTAACACCAAAAGGCATGACTTCCAGTCCTTCATGGAGACTTTTATCGCTGCTGCCACTCGGATCGCGGATGGGAACGACTTGGACGAATTCGTCAAGCCTGCCAGCCCTCCTCCTGCCGAGTGAACAAACTTATGAGACTTGAATCTGCCTTAAAATTTCCTCGGAATGCCAAGTGATTGCTGTAACCGTTAAACTCCTTCGGGCTTGATGCTCAAATACTTTTGATTTGCTGCTTGCAACTTTAGGGTTTATCTGAATTTGGTTTATTTCCAAATATGCTTGCGTTTTTGAAAGTGCGTTATATCGACTAG
>NC_041382.1:153263157-153296075 GCF_002162155.2 Triticum dicoccoides | reverse complement strand
GGGGGGGGGGTGAATAGGCGATTTTTATGAAAGTCTTCAAAACGTGAGAGTTATGAAGACAAACAGCGAAGATTATGCCTTTTACTTTGCAGCGGAAGTTAGATTACACTAGGCCAGCCATGGTCATGTATTCAATAGAGTGAAAGCACAATGACAAGCAACTGTAGTGTAATAAGGATCAGGTAGGAAGAAGTTATGAAGCCAAACTGATCATACATTCACGTTGTGAAGACAAAAGATAAAGCAAGCATGCAATGGCATCACAATGAGTAACAGTAAGAAGGGGAAGTGAAGATGAAACCAGTGACTCGTTGAAGACAATGATATGTTGGACCAGTTCCAGTTGCTGTGACAACTATACGTCTGGTTGGAGCGGCTAGGTATTTAAACCTTAGGACACACAGTCCCGGACACCCAGTCCTGAACACACAGTTCAAGACACCAAGTCCTCACCGTATTCTCCTTGAGCTAAGGTCACTTAGTCCTCGCCCAATCACTCTGGTAAGTCATCAAGGTAGACTCCCAGACCTTCACAAACTTCGTTCACTGGCAATCCACAATGTCTCTTGGATTCTCTGAACGCGACGCCAAACCGTCTGGAGGATTCACAGTCCTCAAGTGTAATAAGTCTTCAGATCACACAGACAAGAAGACTTAAGTGATGCCCAATTTGCTCTGGCTCTGGGTGGTTAGGGGTTTTCTCCTCACTAAGAATTTTCTCTAAAAGGCTTCGAGGTGGGTTGCTCTCAAACGACAAAAGCCGTGCACTGAAATCTGAGCAGCCAACCGTTTATGGTTGTGGGGGTGGGCTATTTATAGCCACTTGGCAACCCGACCTGATTTGTCCGAAATGACCCTGGGTCACTAAGGAACTGACACGTGTCTCAACGGTCAGATTTCGAACTCCCATGGCAACTTTACTTGGGCTACAAGCAAAGCTGACTTGTCCGGCTCTGGACAAGATTCACTCTCATTGTCTTCGCTCGAAGACATAGGTTTTTGATTTAGGCATCACTTCAGTCATTCTGACTGGTTCTCCTGGACCCCACTTAACAGTACGGTGGTTCCTATGACTCAACACAAAAGAAAAAGGACTACGAAAGATCTAAATCTTCGAGCTCCATAGGCTTCATAACGTGTCTTCTTTTGTCATAGTCTTCAATGTGAATATCTTCATATACCACCTTTGTCTTCAATGTCTTCATACATTTTTAGGGGTCATCTCTGGTAGTAAAACCGAATCAATGAGGGACTCCTACCTGTGTTTTCCTGCAATTCTCACAAACACATTAGTCCCTCAACTAGCTTTGTCGTTAATACTCCAAAACCAACTAGGGGTGGCACTAGATGCACTTACAATCTCCCCCTTTTTTGGTGATTGATGACAAACTAGTTGAAGTTTTCAACGGGGAATATAATGTGTGAAGTTTGTAAAGGATAGGGAATTGTCTTCATAAGTTGCAAGGGCTCCCCCTGAAGATGTGCATATAAGTTAATTTGCTTTTGGAATGCAAATGCACATGGCAGGTTGTACTTGTGGAGATCCACTTTAGCTTATGATGACAATCCACTATGCATGTGAAAGTATATGAAGATAATGACATGCATAATGGAAAATGGACGTCTGCAGAATGAGATAAGTGCGGAATTTATCTTCACAAATAGAGTGGCAAACGAGTAGCAGACGACCATCGAGTCTTAGTGTTACAACTCAAAGAACCGAATGAAGCAAAAACGAGAGTTGTAAGCACGAAGCAAAATGTAGCAAAAAAAGAATATAGCACCCGCCCATATGGACCCGCTTGAAGACTATCAACCCATACGCTTCTCCCCCTTTTGTCAGCAAGGACTAAAAAGGTTCGAAGACATAGAGTGTCTACTCGTTTCCAGGAGCAGCAGGGTCGTTGGAGGTGTTTGGCGGTGCAGACGAGCTTGGAGGTGCTAAAGCAGGTGACGGTGATGTAGCATCGTCGTCTTCATCAATGATCCTTGCAGTAACTGAGGTAGCAGATGAAGAAAACTCAGAGTCTTCAAGTGATGGTGTGTTGTGCATCACAGCCCTTCTGGGAGGTGTGGTGTCAAACTTGAAACACTCTATGAAGCCATCCTCTTCAAGTTCAGCTTCAGTACATATCATTAAGAGCCCTTTCCATGTACGACGACAGTTTCATGTGTAACGAAAGCATTCTTGGTGGCTAGGTTTCAAAGACGATTGACATCCACCAAGAGGCTCTTCATCTGACGCTTTAGCCAGTCGTGATGCCTATTTTGCTTTTGGTGAAGGGCCACAAGAAGCTCTCGGTCATTGAGGACACGAGCACGCTTCTTGGGTCTTGGAGCATTTGTGCTGTCTGTGGCTTCAGTAGATGCTGGAGCACGTGTAGTGCCAGCCAACGAATATACCCTGGATATGGCTTCAACACCTTCAACATTCTGCGTGAAGCTCTGGTGTTCTGCATTCTGAAGACTTATCGGTTGCTTGGCAGGCTCAGGATATATTGCTTCAGCAGAGGTATCCACATCTGGCAAGAAGATCCGATGGTTTCGGGCAGAGGGCTGATACGAGATCGCAGAGTGCAGTTTGATTAGCCTCATCACCCAAGGTGCTTAGAACTTCAAACCAAATAATTCTGAGCCTAACACAGCAAGTTGGAGTATGAAGAGATCCTGTGCGTTGAAGCATTTGCCATGCAGGATATAGAATATGAGAGTCTCCATTGCACCCTCAATCTTGGCATGTGGTGAGTGTCCCTTAATGGGCCAGAGAGTCCGGCGGATGATGTGATATATGGTCCTGGGCAGGTACTCTAGGTCTTCAATGAAGAACTCAGTAGGATAGGGTGCATCATGGGGCAATGGCTTCATCATTGAGAGAATCTGACTCAGATTGGGTTCAAGCCTCTGGAATATGCTCTCAATAGCTTCAGAATGTAGTTGACAGCCTTCCTCGAAGAATTCGCCAGGAGTGGGCAGGCCGGTGAGCTCAATGATATCAAATGCATTGGCTTCATGATGGACATTGTCGGTCATCCACTCCAGGACCCAAGTCTTTGGATCTCTGTTGTATCCTTTTATATGGAGGGTGGCATAGAACTGAAGCAGAAGCTCTTTATTCCAGTGCTCTTCATCAGTCACAAACGGCAGCAGACCCACTTGCTTGAAGCAATCCAAGGCTTCCTCAAGACATGGCAGACCAGCAATGGCTTCAACCTCAAGGCGCTTGTGCGGGAAGATGCGACCTTGGTTGTATAGGATGCTTGAGTAGTAGCTGCGCTGAGGATAGCTCCAGAACCTGTCTGATACAATCCTTTCCCTTGAATAGGGGTTCTTGGAGCTATTGAAAAATGTATTGTCTGCCTTGAAGCTGTTGATGTCAAAGGAACCAGGTGCTGATGCAGGACCTAGGAACCTTGGCAGCCTTGGGACTGGCTTCTGAACATGAGGCCTGTGCTCAATATGATAATCGAATTGAGGACCTGTAGCAGACTCAGGAATAGAAGTGTCTGGCTCGGTAGTTTCGCTGTCCGCTGAAGCATTTGGTGGGGCGGGCTCCACATTGGCTTCAGTGTTTGTGGTGGCAGCCGCAACATTTTCTTCCTCCGCTTGTGTAGTTGGAGGGACAACCTCAGGCACGTTCTCCTGGAGAACTGCATCTTGATGGAGCGGGGGAGTGGGTTCTGGTGGTGCTTCTTCATTGTCTTCGGCTGATGCAGCCGGAATTTCTGCAGTATGGACTTGAGGCCGTGGACCTTTGCGAAGCCTACGGAACGCAGACGACGCTTGTGGGGTCGGAGTGGGCTGGACCTCAAAGTCTTCTTCCTCCTGAGGGCGATCCGCCCATGACTCATCTTGTGCCATTGGCGTCAGAGGACGACCAATACTGATGAGTTCGCTTGTTTCAAGCTGAGGAAGGGCTGCATCATCTTGTACATTGTCTTGGTGACCAATACAGCTATGGGGTCGGCTGCTGGAATATCTTCAGCTTCAGGAGCCTCTGTGGGAGCAGGCTCATGAACTGTCAGTCGTCTCTCTGCATTGGGGTGAATGACAGAGAGGGGTTCAACCATCAAGGGCTCTGTGGGAGCAGCCCGAGCTTCTTGATCTTGCGCTTCTTCTTGGTTGGGTCAGAAGGAGAGGCTGCAGAGTGTTTCCTCTTTCTAGCTTCAGCCTCTGCATTCCGTGTCTTCTTGAGCTCAGAAGCGCTTGACCGGCTCTTTGGCTTCGAGCCAGTTGTGGCGGTGGAGAAGACAATCGGAACAGCTTCTTGCCTTGGTGCCTCTGGTTCATTCGCAGCAGGCTGCTTCTTCTTCTTCGCGGCCATCTTGGGATCGATGCCAGGACACCCAAGTGCCTTGCGCTTCTCGGCCTCATTGTAGGCCTGCACACATCGTTCTGCCAGAGACTTCATCCGCTCACGTGAGCCCTGAGCTTCAGCATGCTTCTTAAGGAAATTTTCCTTGAGCTCATGCAACATGGTTTTGAAGCTCTTCACTTCCTGCACGCTGAGCCTGGCCATGTGCTTCTTGAACTGAGCCTTTTCATGATCAATTTTCTGCTTCAGCTCAACTATGCGCTGAGCAATGGCAAGTTCTGAAGCAATTGCGCCTTGGAAGGCGACGCTGAGACCGACAGGCAGCTGCAGATCTTCGAAGCTTATGTCTGGGGAGGCAAACCATTCGTCAATGAAGTTGTGGATGATGGCGACATCAAAGAGTGGCAAATTGTTGAAGATTTCAGCTTCTTCTTTGCTTTTGATAAGTTGCTCTAGAGTGTCATCTCCAAGATCTTCATCGCTAGATAGATCAATGGCTTCGCTGCGCAGAATGGCAGCAGCAGTGAGCTCTTTGCCGGTTTGTTGCTGGGGCTCCTTTTCTTTCTGGGGCTTGGAGACGCGGGATACGTCTTCAGACTGCACACTGACTTCAGGAGGTGCAGTTTTCAATGGCTTCGCCCTTGAGAATTTTGAGGCAGGGCCGGCTTTGAAGCTTTTGGTTTCTTCGTCTGCTTTGGCTTCGGCACAGCAGGAGCTTCATCAGACTCAGAGTCAGCTGGAGGGTCATTTACGGCAGTCCCTTGGACTAAGATGTGAGTGATCAGGCCCTCAAGATTGGCAAACGGACCGATGATATTGGGTTCGGCGTCGCGTGTGCCATCTGCCCTTGGTGCGGAAGGACCAGGGTTGAAGTCTAACCCAAATTTCTTCTTGTTCAGCTTCGCTGATTGTTGAGCAAACTGGAAGTTGCGCTTGAACAGATTGTCGTCACGACACCAGAGTAGTGACGATGGATGTGCATCATCAGGCTGTGGTCCTCGGACCATGCATGGGTACAAGCCTTGAGCAATGGCTTCATCTCTAGTCCTGGGCATGAGATTCTTGAAACGGATGTCCCCCCATGGTCTCCTGATGGCACTTTTCTCACCGTACTCCTCAGTGACGAAGCGGTATTTGAACCACTGTTCTACCCAATAGCGTCGAATCTATTGGATTCGGGTCTTGCACTGCCCATAGCTCTCTTCTGGATCTGTTTTGTACATTTCTGCCAAGTCTTCAGGCAGATCCTTGGAAGTTCCCTCACGTCTTTGTCTGCCCCCCTTCCTTGCTGCTGCCTCTGAAGCCATAAACTTTAACTTGAAAGGCTTCAAGACTTTCAAAGGCTTCAAAGGCTTTCTTTTTTTGGACCAACAGGAACTGGCTTCAGGAGAGTTTATGTGATGCTGTAGGAATTCTGCAAATGAATGCAGACTATGAGAACCGAAGGATTCTCCCACGGACATGTACCTGTGACAGCATTAAGGTGTGAGGGAAGGGGAAGAGGTCATATGCATTCTCAGAAGGTTTTCAAGATTAATCAGTTTAGAAGACATTGACCTCATTGTGCGAAGACATTCACTCATAGATAAGTAGTTGGTTCCAGATTTGTACGAACCGACAGATCAGTACAAGTGAGGAATCTAACTACTTCATGAAGCACAAGTGAATATACTAGGCATGTTATGAGATGCAGATTGAGAGATCTAACTTGTGTGAAGATAAACTTCTTATGGTAAAAAGTGACAGAACCATAAGATCAAAGGGGCTGTAAAAAGAAGTTTTATTTACCACACTTGGAACTGCTAGACGGAAATGCGAGATGATGCCGAGCAGTTCAGTCCTCCGTGCCCTAACTTGGCAACGGAAAACACCTACGGCGACGGCGGAGAGAACGATGTCCGCGGTCGGCGTGAAGACGGCATCGGAGAGGTCGCGGCAGTGAAGCGCTTCGTCGCCGGCGTCGTCGAGAGCTAGCGGTGGCGCTAGGGTTCGTGCGAGGGTGAAAGAAGGAGATAATGACCGTGGTAAGTGTGAACTTATAGGCGCAGGGGCGACACTGCGCTATTACTCAGGTGCCCCTGGCGATTCGCATTTGAGTAGTACGTGGCCATCATGCGGTATTTTGGGGGCAGTTCCACATCCCACGCACGCCTGGATTGTTGGGCGGTCGTTCCTACTTCTCCGGATTTTATGTGGAGGAATGAGCATTGAAAATGGTCTTTATGGTTGTCTCTATATCTTCTGCTGACAAGGACGCAGTGAAGACATTCGACAGTTTCAATAGAATGCATATGACTTAGAGAGATAGAGTTTGAGATAGAAAGCATAGAGAGATTAGGGTCCGATCACATTCACTTAGTTCAAAAGATTCAACCAAGAAGACATAGCTATAAGTGAATGCTGTAGAGGACAGAGCACTAGTATGTATATATCTATGTAATCAACGTAGTGAAGATAATCATGTAGACATGTTAAGTTTGAAGCCAAACCAAATGTGAAGATATTGCAAGGTAACGCCATGAGTGAAACACTTCAAAATAGAACGTTTGGTGGTGGCGTTACCCACCGTATAGGAAGTATTAGACCCAGACATGGCGCACAATTATCGTGGCGCTCTGAAGTCAAATTCCACATTAATGTATTCACACTTAGAATGTATGTCTTCATTGATTGAAGATATACTATACTTTGTGCGTTGCACATCTAAGTCATCATATGCATAAGTGTTAGGATGTGTGCCTGATCACAGGACATTTGAGGATTCCAGGATATTTAGCTCACACCGTAACTTGCAAAATCTCTTCTCATCCAAGGGCTTGGTGAAGATATCCGCCAATTGCTCTTCAGTGTTGACGTGTATGATATCAATGTCTTCCTTCACAACATGATCTCTAAGAAAGTGATGACGAATTTCAATGTGCTTTGTCTTCGAGTGCTGAACTGGGTTGTTGGCAATCTTGATGGCGCTTTCGTTGTCGCAGTAAAGTGGCACTTGCTTCAGATGAATGCCATAGTCCTTGAGTGTTTGCTTCATCCACAGAAGCTGAGCGCAGCAAGATCCAGCAGCAATGTATTCAGATTCAACAGTGGAGAGAGATACACAGTTCTGCTTCTTTGAAGACCAACATACAAGTGATCGTCCCAGAAAATGACATGTGCCTGATGTAGACTTGCGATCAACCTTGTCACCAGCATAATCAGCATCCGAAAATCCAACCAAATCAAACTCTGAGCCCTTTGGATACCATAATCCTAGAGTTGGGGTGTGAGCCAAATATCGAAGAATTCGTTTCACAGCTAAGTGATGCGACTCCTTTGGTGCCGCTTGAAATCGAGCACACATGCAAACACTAAGCATAATATCTGTCCTAGATGCACATAAATAAAGCAAAGACCCGATCATGGAGCGGTATACCTTTTGATCGAACTCTTTACCATTGTCGTCAGGACCTAGATGATGTTTGGCTGGCATTGGTGTTGTGAAGCCTTTGCAGTCTTGCATACCGAACTTCTTCAGGCAATCTTTGAGATACTTCTCTTGAGATATGAAGATGCCATTGCGTTGTTGTCGTATTTGAAGACCAAGGAAGAACTTCAGCTCCCCCATCATGGACATCTGATATTGCTCTTGCATCATATATCCAAACTCTTCACTGTACTTCTGATTGGTGCAGCCGAAGATAATGTCATCCACATATATTTGGCACACAAACAGTTCACCATCATATGTCTTCGTGAAGAGAGTGGGATCCAGGGAACCAGGTATGAAGCCTTTGCTCTTCAGGAAGTATTTGAGTGTGTCATACCAGGCCCTTGGGGCTTGTTTGAGGCCATACAGTGCCTTGTTGAGCTTGTATACCATGTCAGGATGTTTTGGATTTTCAAAGCCAGGTGGTTGTGCAACATACACTTCTTCTTCAATCTTGCCATTGAGAAAGGCACTTTTCACATCCATTTGATATAGAAGTATGTCATGATGATTTGAATAGGCTAGCAGTATGCGTATGGCTTCAAGCCTAGCCACAGGAGCAAATGTTTCATCGAAGTCAATGCCCTCCACTTGAGTATATCCTTGAGCAACGAGACGAGCTTTGTTTCTGACAACTTGACCATGCTCATCTTGCTTGTTGCGGTATATCCATTTGGTGCCTATTATGTTGTGCTTCCGTGGATCAGGACGCTTAACCAGTTCCCATACATTATTCATCTCAAACTGTTGAAGCTCTTCTTGCATAGCTTGAATCCATTCAGGTTCCATGAAGGCTTCTTCAACTTTCTTGGGTTCTGATATTGAGACGAATGCGAAGTGCCCATAGAAATTTGCTAGCTGAGTTGCCCTTGAACGAGTGAGTGGACCAGGTGCATTGATGTTGTCAATTATTCTGTCAATCTGCACTTCATTGGCAACTCGAGGATGTACAGGGCGAAGACTTTGCTCTTGCTGATCTGTGTTGTTGTTGGGAGGAATATCTTCAGACTGAGCATTGTCTTCAAGTTGATCAGGTGCTGAGATGATAAGTTCTTATTCAGGATGAGCTTCAGAAGGTATAATCTCTCCAGTTCCCATAAGCTTGATTGATTCACTAGCTGGAACTTCATCTAGCACATTTGGCAGTTGCTCTCTTTGCGAACCATTGGTCTCATCGAACCGCACATCCACTGTCTCAACCACTTTGTAATGAAAGAGATTGAAGACTCTGTAGGAGTGCAAATCCTTTCCATATCCAAGCATAAAACCCTCATGTGCTTTTGGTGCAAATTTTGAAGTGTGATGTGGGTCCTTGATCCAGCACCTTGCGCCAAATACTCTGAAGTAACTGACATTTGGCTTTTTGCCAGTAAGGAGCACATAAGATGTCTTGTTCAAAAGCTTGTGAAGATAAACACGATTGATTGTGTGGCATGCAGTGTCAATGGCTTCAGTCCAGAATTTTCTTGGAGTCTTGTATTCATCTAGCATCGTTCTGACCATCTCAATGAGTGTTCTGTTCTTGCGTTCGACGATGCCATTCTGCTGTGGCGTGTACGGAGCTGAGAATTCATGTGTGATGCCCAAGGTATCAAGATATGTATCAAGGCCAGTGTTCTTGAATTCAGTGCCATTGTCACTTCTGATGTGCTTTATCTTGGCGCCAAAATTGTTCATAGCATGATTGGCGAAGCGTCTGAAGACATCCTGCACTTCAGTCTTGTAAAGGATTATGTGCACCCAAGTATATCTAGAGTAATCATCAACAATGACGAAGCCATAGAGGCAAGCAGTAGTAGTAAAAGTTGAGTAGTGAGTGGGACCGAAAAGATCCATGTGAAGCAGTTCGAAGGGTCGAGTAGTGGTCATGATTGTCTTCGAGGGATGTTTTGCCCTCGTCATTTTCCCTGCTTCACAGGCACCGCATAAGTGATCTTTCTTGAACTTGACGCCCTCGATGCCTATGACATGCTTCTTCTTCGCAAGGGTGTGGAGGTTCCTCATGCCAGCATGCCCAAGCCTCCGATGCCAAAGCCAGCATTCTGAAGCTTTTGCAAGAAGACATACTGCCAGTTGTGGCCCTGCTGAGAAATCTACCACGTACAAATCATCTATCCGATACCCTTCAAACACTAGAGACTTGTCAGATTCCATTAGTACCAGGCAACGATATTTTCCAAACATTACGATCATGTTCAAATCACAAAGCATTGAGACAGACATTAAGTTGAAGCCAAGGGATTCAACAAGTATGACTTTATCCATGTGTTGATCCTTTGAGATTGCCACTCTACCTAGACCCAATACCTTACTTTTACCAGTGTCAGCAAATGTGATGTGACTCTTGTCGGATGGATGTAAGGTTGAGTCCATAAGAAGGCTTCTTTTGCCAGTCATGTGATTTGTACACCCACTGTCAATAATCCATTCTGAAGACTTTGAAGTCGCTGGTATCGTACCCTACAGTGCAGTTAGGGGGATAGGCTTCACGAAGAGAATTGTGAAGCATAAACATTTGACGAACCAGTGGGTTATGAAAACTTAGATCCAGATTAGAACTAATCGGGAAAGTAGCATGCGATTCAGGAACGATGTACATAACGATGCCATTTGGGCATTTTATCTTGCGCCCCACAAGATTTTTAAGGTCCCCAGCAATAGCATCAGAAGATTTTGTTTTTCTGCTGGAGACCTTTCCCTGCAAAAGAGAGTTAAGCTTTATTAACCACCCACATTTTCAAGGGTGGCTTAGAAGCAATAAGTCTAAGTGCAGCATCTGAGAATTTTGGCTTTGAAGCCTTAGCAAACAGTCTTGCAGGTGGACAATAATACTCATAGGAATAAGCAGAATAATTTTTGGTCATATGAACATGACGGTTCGATGAACCGCTCTCATATTCATATGCCTGAGTATGGTTTCCCTGCAAAACATTTGCGTTAGTGTGACTTAGGTGAGTCCTCTGATTGTATGAAGCCTTTGGATTGAGGTTTGTCTTCTTCAAGTGAGGTGTCATGAAGACATTCACAGGAAGATTTTCCAGACACTTTTTTGGAATCCAGATCTTCTTCATAGGCGGTCCATTCCTGCAGTTAGTACCAATGTACCTGGCAAACACTTCACCATTCTGATTCTTAAACAGTTTATAGTTTGCATCAAAGGATTCATCAATAATAATGGGGTTAGCACATGTTAAGCCAGATAAATTGGATGGATCTGCTGAAGTTTCCTTTGCAACAACCCATGTGGTTTTGGGGTACTGCTCAGGTTTCCAGTAAGAGCCATCTACATTTATTTTCCTTATGAACCCAACACCCTCTTTCCTAGGGTTTCGGTTCAGAATCTGCTTCTTGAGGACATCACATAATGTCTGATGTCCTTTAAGACTTTTGTACATCCCTGTTTCAAGCAATGTCTTCAACCTAGCATTCTCATCAGCAATAGCAGTGGTATCCTCAGTAGAGGGGTTAGTTACCACATCAACAGTTGAAGATATTGCAACAGCAGTAGCAGTGGAACATTCAGCAACAGAAGTAGCATTATCACGCTCAATGCATTTAAGACATGGTGGTTCAAATCCTTCCTGAGCGGGACTGATCTGTTCGGCGCGAAGTGACTCGTTTTCCTTTTGAAGATCTTCATGAGCCGCTCTCAATTTCTCAAATTCTTGCTTCCTTTGAAGATAATCATAGGAAAGCTTTTCATGAGTTGTTGAGGGAGTATCAAGACGATCCTCAAGTTCCTGATACTTAACGTGAAGATTTTTTATGTCTTCAATTAAGGATTCAGATCGAGTCATTTCAGCACCCAACAGATCATCGCTTCTGTCTAACAGTTTTTGAATATGTTCCATAGCTTTTTGTTGTTCAGTTGCAATTTTAGCAAGTGTTTTGTAGATGGGTTTTGAATCACAGTCAGAGTCATCGTCACTACATGTTTGATAGCGAGTAGTGCGTGTGTTTACCTTGGCACTGCATGCCATGAATCAGTAGGTAGGAGAGGAGTCATTCTTGTCATTTGCATCGGTATCGGTGATGAAGTCATTGTCTTCAGTGTTGAAGATGGACTTGGCGACGTATGCTGTAGCCAGACTCGCAATACCAGAATCAGACTCCTCCTCAGACTCCACCTCCGCCTCCTCAGAAGCGGACTCATCCTATGAATCCATTTCCTTGCCAACAAATGCACGTGCTTTTCCAGATGAGCTCTTCTTGTGTGTTGAAGACTTTGATGAAGACTTGGAAGAAGACTTTGAGTATTTCTTCTTCTTCTTGTCGTCAGAATCATATTACTTGCTCTTCTTCTTCCTTCTGTTCTCATTGTCCCACTGTGGACACTCAGAGATGAAGTGTCCAGTTTTCTTGCACTTGTGACATGTTTTCTTCTTGTAGTCATGAGCAGAAGCTTCATCATTCCTTGAGCTTGATCGTGAAGATTTTCTGAAGCCTTTCTTCTTGGTGAATTTTTGGAACTTCTTCACTAGCATTGCAAGTTCCCTTCCAATGTCTTCAGGATCATCAGAACTGCTGTCAGATTCTTCTTCAGATGAGGAAACAACTTTTGCCTTCAAGGCACGAGTTCGCCCATAGTTTGGACCGTAGATATCTCTTTTCTCAGAAAGCTGAAACTCATGTGTGTTGAGCCTCTCAAGTATGTCAGATGGATCGAGTGTCTTGAAATCAGGACATTCTTGAATCATCAGGGCTAGGATGTTAAACGAACTATCAAGTGATCTCAGCAGCGTCTTGACGATTTCATGTTTGGTGATCTCAGTGGCGCCGAGGGCTTGAAGCTCATTTGTGATGTTAGTGAGTCGATCAAATGTGTGCTGGACATTCTTATTGTCATTTCGCTTGAAGCGGTTGAAGAGGTTGCGAAGGACACTGATTCTTTAATCTCTCTGGGTTGAGACGCCTTCATTGACCTTGGAGAGCCAGTCCCAGACCAGCTTGGATGTCTTCAAGGCACTCACACGGCCATACTGTCCTTTTGTCAGATGGCCACAGATGATATTTTTGGCAGTACAGTCCAGTTGAGTGAACTTCTTGACATCAGTAGAAGTGAGACCTTCTCCAGCCTTGGGAACGCCGTTCTCGACGACATACCATAGGTCGACGTTAATGGCTTCAAGATGCATGCACATCTTATTCTTCCAGTAGGGATATTTAGTTCCATCGAAGACGGGGCACGCAGCGGAGACTTTGATTATCCCTGCAGTCGACATAGCTAAAACTCCAGGTGGTTAAACCGAATCACACAGAACAAGGGAGCACCTTGCTCTGATACCAATTGAAAGTGCGTTATATCGACTAGAGGGGGGGTGAATAGGCGATTTTTATGAAAGTCTTCAAAACGTGAGAGTTATGAAGACAAACAGCGAAGATTATGCCTTTTACTTTGCAGCGGAAGTTAGATTACACTAGGCCAGCCATGGTCATGTATTCAATAGAGTGAAAGCACAATGACAAGCAACTGTAGTGTAATAAGGATCAGGTAGGAAGAAGTTATGAAGCCAAACTGATCATACATTCACGTTGTGAAGACAAAAGATAAAGCAAGCATGCAATGGCATCACAATGAGTAACAGTAAGAAGGGGAAGTGAAGATGAAACCAGTGACTCGTTGAAGACAATGATATGTTGGACCAGTTCCAGTTGCTGTGACAACTGTACGTCTCGTTGGAGCGGCTAGGTATTTAAACCTTAGGACACACAGTCCCGGACACCCAGTCCTGAACACACAGTTCAGGACACCAAGTCCTCACCGTATTCTCCTTGAGCTAAGGTCACTTAGTCCTCGCCCAATCACTCTGGTAAGTCTTCAAGGTAGACTCCCAGACCTTCACAAACTTCGTTCACTGGCAATCCACAATGTCTCTTGGATTCTCTGAACACGACGCCAAACCGTCTGGAGGATTCACAGTCCTCAAGTGTAATAAGTCTTCAGATCACACAGACAAGAAGACTTAAGTGATGCCCAATTTGCTCTGGCTCTGGGTGGTTAGGGGTTTTCTCCTCACTAAGAATTTTCTCTCAAAGGCTTCGAGGTGGGTTGCTCTCAAACGACAAAAGCCGTGCACTGAAATCTGAGCAGCCAACCGTTTATGGTTGTGGGGGTGGGCTATTTATAGCCACTTGGCAACCCGACCTGATTTGTCTGAAATGACCCTGGGTCACTAAGGAACTGACACGTGTCTCAACGGTCAGATTTTGAACTCCCATGGCAACTTTACTTGGGCTACAAGCAAAGCTGACTTGTCCGGCTCTGGACAAGATTCGCTCTCATTGTCTTCGCTCGAAGACATAGGTTTTTGATTTAGGCATCACTTCAGTCATTCTGACTGGTTCTCCTGGACCCCACTTAACAGTACGGTGGTTCCTATGACTCAACACAAAAGAAAAAGGACTGCAAAAGATCTAAATCTTCGAGCTCCATAGGCTTCATAACGTGTCTTCTTTTGTCATAGTCTTCAATGTGAATATCTTCATATACCACCTTTGTCTTCAATGTCTTCATACATTTTTAGGGGTCATCTCTGGTAGTAAAACCGAATCAATGAGGGACTCCTACCTGTGTTTTCCTGCAATTCTCACAAACACATTAGTCCCTCAACTAGGTTTGTCGTCAATACTCCAAAACCAACTAGGGGTGGCACTAGATGCACTTACAGTTTTGCCTTCAAGTGGACTTTGTTCTTTGCTCGGAATAATCTTTGCGCGTGAGATGCAGCTCTGAGGTGGTGACTCTAGTCGACCTGCGCTTTGTCATCCTTGCGGATAGGGATGGAGCGCACATTGTACTTGTGGCGTAGCCCTGTAGGAGAAGGTTGCAGTTAACATGCACCTCGTCATCCTTGCGGATAGAGATGGAGCGCACATTGTACTTGTGGCATAGCTCCGAAGGAGAAGGTTGCAGTCGACCTGCGCCTCGTCGTCCTTGCAGATGGGGGTGTGTTTTGAACTTAGGCGAGTACCGGACTGCAGCTAAGCCCTCGAGTGGGAGGGTTGCTCTCCACTCGGTAGGATTTTTTCAAACTTAGGCGAGTACTGGACTGCAGCTAAGCCTCCAAGTGGGAGGGTTGCTCCCCACTTGGTAGGATTTTTCATACTTAGGCAAGTACTGAACTGCAGCTAAGCCCCCGAGTGGGAGGATTGCTCACCACTCGGTAGGATTTTACAAACTTAGGCGAGTACTGGACTGCAGCTAAGCCTCCGAGTGGGAGAACTTAGGCGAGTGCCAGACTGCAGCTAAGCCCCCGAGTGGGAGGATTGCTCACCACTCGGTAGGATTTTACAAACTTAGGTGAGTACTGGACTGCAGCTAAGCCTCCAAGTGGGAGAACTTATGTGACGCCCCAAGACCGGAGCTTCAGTTGCCTTCCAGGGTTTCCGTGTTTCATCGTGTGATTTGTTTGGTTCATCGCTTTCATCTCTGCATAATGTGCATTGCATCATGTCATCATGCCATCATGTCATTTCTTTTCTTAACTCAACTAAATAAATTGCATGGATCTTCGGTCCATTTAAATCGTGGGATATTCACTATGGTGATTACTCTTTAAAACATATCCTCCCGATAGTAGGGAGCTATATTAAATATTTCTTCAATTTGAAATTCACCATAACACACTTGCAAAATCCCAATGCTTTAGTCATCACGTCTCTTGGCCTTTAACTTTGCCCATAAATTCTTTCATCATTTTCCGGAGCTCCACCAAAAATCCGAACATTTTTGGACCTTCCTAACCCTCACTTCCTATTCGAACCATTTGAATTTAAATCAAATGACTTTGAATTCAAACTTTCAAAAATGCCCACTCCATTTTTCTTGGAACATGCACATTTTTTCGAGTCCGGGAAATTTATTCCTGTGCCCAAATTCTTCCTCTAACCTTCTCTTTTCTGTTTTCCTTTCTCTTATTGTTCTCTGTTTTTGTAAAGAGAAGAATTAAGAGGGAAGAGAGAAGCCTAGCCAACCTGGCCATTTGGGCCTCCAGCAGACCCATCCCACCAGTGGCCCAAGGCCCAGCCGGCCTCTGTCTAACTAACCCTAGCGAGCCCTGATCCCATCGCTCTTCCTCCGCCGCCAGGAGACCCTCGCTCGACCTCCTCCTTCTCTCGATCTCACTCTGGTGCCCGATCCCGTCTCTCCCTTGCAGGCGCGATATCCTTCTTCTCCCGATCTCCCTCTCGGTTCCTCCCTCGCACGAGCCTTCAAGGCGTCTCGCCTCCGCCCAGACCAGCGCCACCCCTGCCCGCAGCCTTCCTCGCTCGGTCTTGAGCGCCTCGGTGCCGCACCTCGCTCGCCTCCGCCTCCTCGCCATGGCCCCTCGCAACCGCTCCTCTGCCTCGCGTCGCCTTATTCACTCCCCTGCATCAGCCCCGGAGATCACCGCTGCCGGAAATCGCCAGGTCCGGCGACCCCTCGTCCAGCGGGACCTCTCCTTCATTGCCGGCCTTCGCTGTGCGCGACGCCGCCTCCCCTGCCTCGCACCAAGGCCGACGCCGGCCACTTCATCCTTCGCCGCCCCATGGAGGCCCGAGCCATTGACCTCGTCGGGCCTCCTCCTCTGTTCCGTGCCGCAGCCAAACTCTGGTTTGAGAGGAGCTCGATCCCGAGCACCTTTCTGTCCGTCCATGCCGCCGTCATGTCCATGCTGCAGCCCCGCGTCGTCTTCCCTTGCTCAGCAGCAGCTCGTCATCCCTAGCGCTGCCCCTGCCCGAGTCAAGTGCCACCAAGCCCCTGATGGATGCGCCAAGTCCCCGACGAGACCCGTTTTTCATCCAGTTCAGCTACGTGGCTATGACCTCAGATTTGGACCGCAAGTGGCAAGTACCCCACCTGGCAAGACCACAAGGACGCCTGAATGACTACGTGGATTCGCCAAGTACACCTTCGTCAAGACCGATGCCCGAACAAGCACCGTTTGCGTGGATTACGTCAAGTTCAACTACTTTGACTACGAATGGTGACGACCCCGAACATCTATGGACGTGTACGACTATTGTTGCCGAAGAACCGCGGGTCGCAAATGCCATGAACAACTACCGTCGCCGAAGAATTATGAACCAAAAACTTCAAGTTCGACTACCGTCACAAGGACGAGACCGGCAAGTCTGAAGACCCCAAGTACCACGGCAACCTCGAAGAGTTTCAAGTTCGTCATGTTCGACTACCGATAAACATGTACCACTACCGTCGCCGAGATCGCGAGAACCTCTACCGTTGACCCTAGATCATGAGGTAATGACTACTTCCACTACGAACGTCCTGAGAACGTCTACTTCCCCTACACCGCATCGAACTCAAACCCCTTCGATAACGCACGCTTCGAAGGTATAACCTCGAGGCGACATCCGTGAACGTATGTTTGTGATGTTTGAGATGCTCGTGTTTTGCACCCTATTCAAATAGTCATTCGTTTCCTTGTCGCCAACTCGTGGGACACCCGGAATCAGGGAGCGCCCCACCATCTTTTGCACGCATCCGCACACTTCTCCTTTGCATCGGTATCTCAATCGAGTTACCGGAACCGGAACGTTGTCGTGGCACCATTTTTTGTTATCGTTGCCGTGGCACCCCTTTTTGT
Organism: Triticum dicoccoides; assembly: GCF_002162155.2. Classification (NCBI taxonomy): domain Eukaryota; kingdom Viridiplantae; phylum Streptophyta; class Magnoliopsida; order Poales; family Poaceae; genus Triticum; species Triticum dicoccoides. The sequence continues at coordinate 153,278,707 of NC_041382.1, read as the reverse complement.
TTCCGCCATGATAACAAATGCTTCATAATAATGCTCTTGTCAACTTTTAATAATAATTGCATAAACTTGTTCATGTCATCCGCATCATGATAACAACAATTAATATGTTTAAATTGTTGTTTGCTTTAGATTACTAATGCATATGGGGATTTACCGGATTTGTTGTTTGTTATATCCGGCCCCATTTAAATGGTTTAAATGGTATAGTTTTGTTACGCTTCACCTCTTGCCATGCTTAGCAACATATAATATTGGTGAGTACCTAACCGGGAGAGAACTAAATAATTGATGTGGCGTTTCATTAATATGCATCCCGATGCATATTGAGCTCCACTTAATTTGTAGGGTTGTTTGTGCACTTTGCCATGCCATGCTTCATTATACCAGACATGCATCATACTTGATTGTGCAGCATGCAATGTTCAAGTGATGGCTGTTTACTATGTTGTTTACTCCTTTCCGGTGTTGCTTCTTCGGGTTAGTTCCGATAACGTCGCATTTGTGAGGATTCGTTCAACTTCGTCCGTTTGTTTTCTTCATGGACTCGTTCTTCTTCCTTGCAGGATTCCAGGCAAGATGACCATACCCTCGAAATCACTTCTATCTTTGCTTGCTAGTTGCTCGCTCTTTTGCTATGTCTATGCTGCGATACCTACCACTTGCTTATCATGCCTCCCATATTGTTGAACCAAGCCTCTAACCCACCTTGTCCTAGCAAACCATTGTTTGGCTATGTTACCGCTTTGCTCAGCCCCTCTTATAGCGTGGTTAGTTGCAGGTGAAGATTGGAGCTTGTTCCTTGTTGGAACATGGATATTTTGTTGGGATATCACAATATCTCTTATTTAAATAATGCATCTATATACTTGGTAAAGGGTGGAAGGCTCGGCCTTATGCCTGGTGTTTTGTTCCACTCTTGCCGCCCTAGTTTCCGTCATATCAGTGTTATGTTCCTGGATTTTGCGTTCCTTACGCGGTTGGGTTATAATGGGAACCCCTTGACAGTTCGCCTTGAATAAAACTCCTCCAGCAATGCCCAACATTGGTTTTACCATTCGCCACCTAGCCTCTTTTTCCCTTGGGTTTCATGGACTCAAGGGTCATCTTTATTTTAACCCCCCCGGGCCAGTGCTCCTCTGAGTGTTGGTACGAACTGAGCTGCCTGCAGGGCCACCTTGGGGAAACTTGAGGTTTGGTTTTACTCGTAGCTAGTCTCATCTGAGTGTGCCCTGAGAACGAGATATGTGCAGCTCCTATCGGGATTTGTCGGCACATTCGGGCGGTGTTGCTGGACTTATTTTATCTTTGTCGAAGTTGTCTTGTAGAACCAGGATGCCGAGCTTGATCGGAATGTCTCGGGAGAAGGTTTATCGTTCGTTGACCGTGAGAGCTTGTGATGGGCTAAGTTGGGACACACCTACAGGGATTTGGACTTTCGAAAGCCGTGCCCGCGGTTATGGGCAGATGGTAATTTGTTAATGTCCGGTTGTAGAAAATCTGAAGTTGACCTTAATTAAAATACATCAACCGCGTGTGTTACCGTGATGGTCTCTTCTCGGTAGAGTCCGGGAAGTGAACATGGTGTTGGAGTAATGCTTGACGTAGGTTGTTCTAGGATCACTTCTTGATCATAGTTTCTCGAACGTGCTTTGCCTTCTCTTCTCGCTCTCTTTTGCGTATGTTAGCCACCATATATGCTAGTCGCTTGTTGCAGCTCCACCTCATACCTTTTACCCTTCCTATAAGCTTAAATAGTCTTGATCGCGAGGGTGTGAGATTGCTGAGTCCCCGTGACTCACAGATACTTCCAAAACCAGTTTGCAGGTGCCGATGATACTGTGCAGGTGACACCGCTGAGCTCAGGAGGAGCTCGATGAAGATCTTGTCCCTTGTGTTGTTTCGTTCTAGTTGATCAGTAGTGGAGCCCAGTTGGGGTCGATCGGGGATCTGTGTAGCATTTGGGGTAGTCTTCTTTTATTCTGGTTCCGTAGTCGGATCTTGATTGTATCTGGTTGATGTAATGCTATATTCATGTAATCGTGTGAAGTGGCAATTGTAAGCCAACTATGTATCTCTTTCCCTTATTGCATTACATGGGTTGTGTGAAGATTACCTCACTTGCGACATTGCTTTCAATGCGGTTATGCCTCTAAGTCGTGCTTCGACACGTGGGAGATATAGCCGCATCGAGGGCGTTACAAGTTGGTATCAGAGCCTTCCCCGTCCTTAGGAGCCCCCCTGCTTGATCGAATCGTTGGCGTTGTTGAGTCTAGAAAAATGTTTTGAGTCATTTAGAAATTATATATCGGAGAGTTAGGAATTCTTTTTACTCCCCAGTCCCTTCATCGCTCTGGTGAGACATCCTGACGTAGAGTTTTGACTCTTCTCTTCTCAAATTTCACTAAAAAAAATTTAGGATCACGCGGGTATCTTGAAATCGTTCCGATGGTTTTGTGACGAGAACATTGTTCTTGGTGCCTCCTGACATTTAGGGGTTGTGGCAGTGTCCCGGGGAGTTGAGCTCCGAGGTGTTGTCGTCACAATTTTATCGTTGCAGTTCTGTAATACCTGAGTTTAGGTTCGCCGACATCGAAAAACTCTTTTATGCAGTTGTTGGTGAGATAACCTCGACGCCACCCAGTACTTGGGTGGGTGTTCGGGAGTATTGCCATAACTCGTATAATGGATGCTTTTCGAAGGTTGAGGTAGATGATTTCCGAAGGTTTCTTGGTTATGTGTTGAAGGATGGATACAACTGGATGTAGGATTTGTTAGTTTGGGTGAGATATTATGCTTCCCCTGTATCCCCAACACCTGATTGCATAACCGGAAAGTTTCGGGAGTTTATAAGTGGGAATTCAAGTAGCTCTTAGGATATCTTTCCGACAGATGTATGATATGAAATTGGGGTTCGACGTCTAGTGGTCCGCCTATCCACGGTCGGTTTTACAGTGGTCTTGTTGTGTCTTAAAGAGTCCTTGGCTATGCTGACTCGAGGACGCTTCGTATGTCATGTGCACTACCTTGTACATGATGGTGCTGTACGATCGAGCCCGTGTAGGCCCCACCATGAAAACTTTGGACAAAATCTCTATCATATGTTTGTTCCGGCTTATTCTGCAAGCCAATCCTTTGTTTTGTTTTGAGTTGTGGTATTCGAGTTGCTTCAATGTCAAATGTTGATTCCATACCTTCCCCAAATGGTGTTCTCATACTCCGATGTGAATACTAATCCTGCTCGATAATCGAGATTGTCATATCACTCGTTTTCACTGGTGTGTTTCTCTTCACGTGGATCCGATCATTTTCAACATCCGCAAGGTCAACTCAAATTTTTGGTCAACGGTGTTTGTTTCATCCATCTCCAAGTTGTTTTTGTTTTCCCACCCTCCCACCCCTTCTCTTCAAGGACTCAGATTTCTTATTCAAGTATCATTTTGTTCATGGGAAGCCTCTCTATTCCTTTTTCGTCAATGTTCTTATCCGGTGATTCTCATGAAGATTCTAATGGAGCTTCAAGTTCGTCATTCTTCATTCTTTTCATCTCTGGTGGTTTCAAGTCAAGCTTTGTTGATCATATCCTTTCCTCGTTTCAATGTTTTCTCATGCCGGTGCACCTCTTAATCATCCACTTCTCGCTATTCAATTGTTCCGGAGTGCTAAAGATATTTTGAAGATTTGTGTTTTCACTTTGCATCCATTCAAGCTATTTCGAGGTCCTATCTTATTCAAGCCATTTAATTCAACTGGTGCAACCTCTCCTTCAAATCGTTCTACGGTGTTTCTTTTGAGTGGGCCCTAACCCATAGGTCTTTTCCCAGGATCTTACTTGACTCTTCTAATTTTTTCCAGAGTTATTCTCAAATTATTTTCTAAAGTTTGATGTAAGAATGATTTATCATCAGTCTTATGTATTTCTCCAAGATCTTCCAAATTCTTTTCATCATTGGCTAAATCGCTTCGCTTTTGATTCTTTCGGAGCGTCTAAATAATTCATGGTGGTGTTTCTCGTCGTCATTCTCAGATTTTGAAGACCGAAGAAGAGTTTTCCCTCCATATCTTATTTGTTCTCTCAAAGATTCATGGTGCTAGCTTGTTGCCATCCTCTCATAATTGTTTTGATCATGAGAATTATTTTCATCCATCCGGAGCATTTCATGAGTTGTTTTCTCTTTTCTTTTCCCCGGAGCCCATCATTTCAGAAGAATTAATCATTTCAGCTTTCAGATCTCTTTCTCTAAATCTTACCGGTGCATCATTCAATATTCTCTAATCAGTTCGTGATCCCTTCGTTCACTTGTATCTAAAATCTCTTGTGTATCTCCGTTCATTTGCTAATTCTAACCGCTGATTCATCCTTTACTTCATTCGTTTTCAATTCCTACGGTGGTTTGTTCAAGAGTTCTCGTCATTCATTATCTTATCAATTTATTCGTTGTTTCAATCCTTCCGGTGGTTCGTTGAAGACCTTTCCAAGTTGACGCTATATCTATCTTAATCCTTTCTACGAGAATAAGTAGTATGCCAAATCCGTTGCTTGTCATCAACTTAAATTGGTGAAGGATACACATAACAAAATTCTTATTCTTGCTTCATCCAAATGATGGATTCGTTCCTCCGGAGTTCGTTCACAATGACTAATTCTCGTTCTCAATTGTTCATCTTCTCTTTTTCTCGGAGTTCCAACCTCTTTCAACTATATCACCATGGAGATTCATCTAAATCGTTACAAGGATTCACCTTGTGTTTTCAACCTCTCTTTCTTTTCGTTTGATCTTCCTTTTGTTTTACGGAGTTCTTCATGGAGGCTCAACATGACGGTTCATCAAGGAGTTAATTCCTTCTCGAAGTGTTCATTGAGATTCTTTTCAGAGGAGCTCAAGCTTTCTCCATCTTGCAATCCGGAGTGCAATTCTTTCTACCGTATCATCGGAGGTGGTATTATGTCATTCTTGATAATTTGAGTTCATGTTTCATGATTCACATGTTATCAAGAATGAGATATTTTAAATCCATCAATCTCGTCATTGGAGTTATCTTGGGTCATATTTCACCTAAAGCCTTCCCTAAGGATTGTTGCTCTTTATGGTGCTTATAAATGACCCAATTTCTTCATTTATCCTCCCGGTGAAATAAGTTTCTCATCTTCTTGTTCATATCAATCCAATCTATCGTTTCCAGTAGTGGCAGAATGTCACCTCATAATTTGAGATGTATTCCATAAGACCATATCTAGCTTATTCTTTTCGTTGTTGGGTTTCCAATAACTCTGTTCGACCCTTCTCCTAAAGATGCCTTTTCAAGCTCTTTTGTCGCAGAAGTTGGCATTTTCTTCTCGATTCTCCTATTTCAATTATCTATCTTCTATTCTTTTGTTCCGGAGGCATTGTCATGTTGCTCTTTTCAACCCATCATCTCGTTTTGTCAAATATCATGTTCTTTTCATGCCTATCCATTTAACCGGAGCGTTGTGTCCTCTGCTCAAGTTCTTTTCGCCTTATCAAGCCTTGCATCTCTTTTCAATCGGAGTGCTGTCTGAGATCTTTCTTACCCCTTGTTCCATTCATTCAATAGTTCCGGAGGCAGTATGTTGTGATTTCATCAAGTATCTTCTCATCTTACCAAGTTCTTATTCAACTCCTTTTTCTTTTCAATCGGAGTGCTGCCCAAAGTTGTTCTTCCTTGTTCCTCTTTTCTACCGGAGTGTTTTCAACTTCGTTCATCTTTGTTGTATTCTTTTCTCAAAATGGCGTAACCTCTCAAGGTTCTTTGGTTTCGCTCGTTTGTCAAAGAAGCAACTTCGTTTTACCTCTTCTCTTTTCTCTTCTGTTTTCCCTCCGGTGCCATCCTAGATCTCGGGACGAGATCCTCTCGTAGTGGTGGAGTGTTGTGACGCCCCAAGACCGGAGCTTCAGTTGCCTTCCAGGGTTTCCGGGTTTCATCGTGTGATTTGTTTGGTTCATCGCTTTCATCTTTGCATAATGTGCATTGCATCATGTCATCATGCCATCATGTCGTTTCTTTTCTTAACTCAACTAAATAAATTGCATGGATCTTCGGTCCATTTAAATCGAGGGATATTCACTATGGTGATTACTCTTTAAAACATGTCCTCCCGATAGTAGGGAGCTATATTAAATATTTCTTCAATTTGAAATTCACCATCACACACTTGCAAAATCCCAATGCTTTAGTCATCACGTCTATTGGCCTTTAACTTTGCCCATAAATTCTTTCGTCATTTTTCGGAGCTCTACCAAAAATCCGAACATTTTTGGACCTTCCTAACCCTCACTTCCTATTCGAACCATTTCAATTTAAATCAAATGAGTTTGAATTTAAACTTTCAAAAATGCCCACTCCATTTTTCTTGGAACGTGTGCATTTTTGCGAGTCCGGGAAATTTATTCCTGTGCCCAATTCTTCCTCTAACCTTCTCTTTTCTCTTTTCCTTTCTCTTATTGTTCTTTGTTTTTGTAAAGAGAAGAATTAAGAGGGAAGAGAGAAGCCTAGCCAGCCTGGCCATTTGGGCCTCCAGCAGCCCCGCCCCACCAGTGGCCCAAGGCCCAGCCGGCCTCTGTCTAACTAACCCTAGCGAGCCCCGATCCCATCGCTCTCCCTCCGCCGCTAGGAGACCCTCGCTCGACCTCCTCCTTCTCTCGATCTCACTCTGGTGCCCAACCCCGTCTCTCCCTCGTAGGCGCGATCCCCTTCTTCTCCCGATCTCCCTCTCGGTCCCTCCCTCGCACGAGCCTTCAAGGCGTCTCACCTCCGCCCAGACCAACGCCACCCCTGCCTGCAGCCTTCCTCGCTCGGTCTTGAGCGCCTCGGTGCCGCACCTCGCTCGCCTCCGCCTCCTCGCCATGGCCCCTCGCAACCGCTCCTCTGCCTCGCGTCGCCTTATTCACTCCCCTGCATCAGCCCCGGAGATCACCGCTACCGGAAATCGCCAGGTCCGGTGACCCCTCGTCCAGCGGGACCTCTCCTTCATCGCCGGCCTTCGCTGTGCGCGACGCCGCCTCCCCTGCCTCGCACCAAGGCCGATGCCAGCCACTTCATCCTTCGCCGCCCCATGGAGGTCTGAGCCATCGACCTCGTTGGGCCTCCTCCTCTGTTCCGTGCCGCAGCCAAACTCTGGTTCAAGAGGAGCTTGATCCCGAGCACCTTTCTGTCTGTCCATGCCGCCGTCATGTCCATGATGCAGCCCCGCGTCGTCTTCCCTTGCTCAGCAGCAGCTCGTCATCCCCAGCGCTGCCCCTACCCGAGTCAAGTGCCACCAAGCCCCTGATGGATGCGCCAAGTCCCCGACGAGACCCGTTTTTCGTCCAGTTCAGCTACGTCGCTATGACCTCAGATTTGGACTGCAACTGGCAAGTACCCCACCCGGCAAGACCACACGGGCGCCCGAACGACTATGCGGATTCGCCAAGTACACCTTCGTCAAGACCGATGCCCGAACAAGCACCGTTTGCGTGGATTACATCAAGTTCAACTACTTTGTCTACGAATGGTGATGACCCCGAACATCTACGGACGTGTACGACTATCATTGCCGAAGAACCGCGGGTCACAAATGCCGTGAACAACTACCGTCGCCGAAGAATTATGAACCAAAAACTTCAAGTTTGACTACCGTCACAAGGACAAGACCGGCAAGTCCGAAGACCCCAAGTACCACGGCAACCTCGAAGAGTTTCAAGTTCATCATGTTCGACTACCAATAAACATGTACCACTATCGTCGCCGAGATCGCGAGAACCTCACCGTCGACCCTAGAGAATGAGGGAATGACAATTCCACTACTAACGTCCCGAGAACGTCTACTTCCCCTACACCGCATCGAACTCGAACCCCTTCGGTAATGCACGCTTCGAAGGTATAACCTCGAGGCGACATCCGTGAACGTATGTTTGCGATGTTTGAGATGCTCGTGTTTTGCACCCTGTTCAAATAGTCACTCGTTTCCTTGTCGCCAACTCGTGGGACACCCGGAATCCGGGAGCGCCCCACCATCTTTTGCACACATCCGCACACTTCTCCTTTGCATCGGTATCTCAATCGAGTTACCAGAACCGGAATGTTGTCGTGGCATCGTTTTTCGTTATCGTTGCCGTGGCACCCCTTTTTGTTTCCGCCACGATAACAAATGCTTCATAATAATGCTCTTGTCAACTTTTAATAATAATTGCATAAACTTGTTCATGTCATCCGCATCATGATAACAACAATTAATATGTTTAAATTGTTGTTTGCTTTAGATTACTAATGCATATGGGGATTTACCGGATTTGTTGTTTGTTATATCCGGCCCCATTTAAATGGTTTAAATGGTATAGTTTTGTTATGATTCACCTCTTGCCATGCTTAACAACATTTAATATTGGTGAGTACCTAACCGAGAGAGAACTAAATAATTGATGTGGTGTTTCGTCAATATGCATCCCGATGCATATTGAGCTCCACTTAATTTGTAGGGTTGTTTGTGCACTTTGCCATGCCATGCTTCATTATACCGGACATGCATCATAATTGATTGTGCATCATGCCATGTTCAAGTGATGGTTGTTTACTATGTTGTTTGCTCCTTTCCGGTGTTGCTTCTTCGGGTTAGTTCCGATAACGTCGCGTTTGTGAGGATTCGTTCAACTTCGTCCATTTGTCTTCTTCATGGACTCGTTCTTCTTCCTTGCGGGATTCCAGGCAAGATGACCATACCCTCGAAATCACTTCTATCTTTGCTTGCTAGTTGCTCGCTCTTTTTCTATGCCTATGCTGCGATACCTACCACTTGCTTATCATGCCTCCCATATTGTTGAACCAAGCCTCTAACCCACCTTGTCCGAGCAAACCGTTGTTTGGCTATGTTACCGCTTTGCTCAGCCCCTCTTATAGCGTTGTTAGTTGCAGGTGAAGATTGGAGCTTGTTTCTTATTGGAACATGGATATTTTGTTGGATATCACAATATCTCTTATTTAAATAATGCATCTATATACTTGGTAAAGGGTGGAATGCTCGGCCTTATGCCTGGTGTTTTGTTCCACTCTTGCCGCCCTAGTTTCCGTCATATCGGTGCTATGTTCCCGGATTTTGCGTTCCTTACGCGGTTGGGTTATAATGGGAACCCCTTGACAGTTCGCCTTGAATAAAACTCCTCCAGCAATGCCCAACATTGGTTTTACCATTCGCCACCTAGCCTCTTTTTCCCTTGGGTTTCGCGGACTCAAGGGTCATCTTTATTTTAACCCCCCCGGGCCAGTGCTCCTCTGAGTGTTGGTCTGAACTGAGCTGCCTACGGGGCCACCTTGGGGAAACTTGAGGTTTGGTTTTACTCGTAGGTAGTCTCATCTGAGTGTGCCCTAAGAACGAGATATGTGCAGCTCCTATCGGGATTTGTCAGCACATTCGGGCGGTGTTGCTGGACTTGTTTTATCTTTGTCGAAGTTTTCTTGTAGAACCAGGATGCCGAGCCTGATCGGAATGTCTCGGGAGAAGGTTTATCGTTCGTTGACCGTGAGAGCTTGTGATGGGCTAAGTTGGGACACCCCTGCAGGGATTTGAACTTTCGAAAGCCGTGCCCGCGGTTATGGGCAGATGGGAATTTGTTAATGTCCGGTTGTAGAAAACCTGAAGTTGACCTTAATTAAAATACATCAACCGCGTGTGTTACCGTGATGGTCTCTTCTCGTCGGAGTCCGGGAAGTGAACACGGTGTTGTAGTAATGCTTGACGTAGGTTGTTCTAGGATCACTTCTTGATCATAGTTTCTCGAACGTGCTTTGCCTTCTCTTCTCGCTCTCTTTTGCGTATGTTAGCCACCATATATGCTAGTCGCTTGTTGCAGCTCCACCTCATACCTTTTACCCTTCATATAAGCTTAAATAGTCTTGATCGCGAGGGTGTGAGATTGCTGAGTCCCCGCGACTCACAGATACTTCCAAAACCAGTTTGCAAGTGCCGATGATACTGTGCAGGTGACACCGCTGAGCTCGGGAGGAGCTCGATGAAGATCTTGTCCCTTGTGTTGTTTCGTTCTAGTTGATCAGTAGTGGAGCCCAGTTGGGGTCGATCGGGGATCTGTGTAGCATTTGGGGTAGTCTTCTTTTATTCTGGTTCCGTAGTCGGATCTTGATTGTATCTGGTTGATGTAATGCTATATTCATGTAATCGTGTGAAGTGGCGATTGTAAGCCAACTATGTATCTCTTTCCCTTATTGCATTACATGGGTTGTGTGAAGATTACCTCACTTGTGACATTGCTTTCAATGCGGTTATGCCTCTAAGTCGTGCTTCGACACGTGGGAGATATAGCCGCATCGAGGGCGTTACAAGTTGGTATCAGAGCCTTCCCCGTCCTTAGGAGCCCCCCTGCTTGATCGAATCATTGGCGTTGTTGAGTCTAGAAAAATGTTTTGAGTCATTTAGAAATTATATATCGGAGAGTTAGGAATTCTTTTTACTCCCCAGTCCCTTCATCGCTCTGGTGAGGCATCCTGACGTAGAGTTTTGACTCTTCTCTTCTCAAATTTCACTAAAAAAAATTTAGGATCACGCGGGTATCTTGGAATCGTTCCGATGGTTTTGTGACGAGAACATTGTTCTTGGTGCCTCCTGACATTTAGGGGTTGTGGCAGTGTCCCGGGGAGTTGAGCTTCGAGGTGTTGTCGTCACAATTTTATCGTTGCAGTTCTGTAATACCCGAGTTTAGGTTCGCCGACATCGAAAAACTCTTTTATGCAGTTGTTGGTGAGATAACCTCGACGCCACCCAGTACTGGGGCGGGAGTTCGGGAGTATTGCCATAACTCGTATAACGGATGCTTTTCGAAGGTTGAGGTAGACGATTTCCGAAGGTTTCTTGGTTATGTGTTGAAGGATGGATACAGCTGGATGTAGGATTTGTTAGTTTGGGTGAGATATTATGCTTCTCCTGTATCCCCAACACCTGATTGCATAACCGGAAAGTTTCGGGAGTTTATAAGTGGGAATTCAAGTAGCTCTTAGGATATCTTTCCGACAGATGTATGATATGAAATTGGGGTTCGACGTCTAGTGGTCCGCCTATCCACGGTCGGTTTTACAGTGGTCTCGTTGTGTCTTAAAGAGTCCTTGGCTATGCACGCTCGGGGACGCTTTGTATGTCATGTGCACTGCCTTGTACATGATGGTGCTATACTATCGAGCCCGTGTAGGCCCCACCATGAAAACTTCGGACAAAATCTCTATCATATGTTTGTTCCGGCTTATTCTGCAAGCCAATCCTTTGTTTTGTTTTGAGTTGTGGTATTCGAGTTGCTTCAATGTCAAATGTTAATTCCATACCTTCCCCAAATGGTGTTCTCATACTCCGATGTGAATACTAATCCTTCTCGATAATCGAGATTGTCATATCACTCCTTCTCACTGGTGTGTTTCTCTTCATGTGGATCCGATCATTTTCAACATCCGCAAGGTCAACTCAATTTTTGGTCAACGGTGTTTGTTTCATCCGTCTCCAAGTTGTTTTTGTTTTCCCACCCTCCCACCCCTTCTCTTCAAGGACTCAGATTTCTTATTCAAGTATCATTTTGTTCATGGGAAGCCTCTCTATTCCTTTTTCGTCAATGTTCTTATCCGGTGATTCTCATGAAGATTCTAATGGAGCTTCAAGTTCGTCATTCTTCATTCTTTTCATCTCCAGTGGTTTCAAGTCAAGCTTTGTTGATCATATCCTTTCCTCGTTTCAATGTTTTCTCATGCCGGTGCACCTCTTAATCATCCACTTCTCGCTATTCAATTGTTCATGAGTGCTGAAGATATTTCGAAGATTTGTGTTTTCACTTTGCATCCATTCAAGCTATTTCGAGGTCCTATCTTATTCAAGCCGTTTAATTCAACTGGTGCAACCTCTCCTTCAAATCTTTCTACGGTGTTTCTTTTGAGTGGGCCCTAACCCATAGGTCTTTTCCCAGGATCTTACCTGACTCTTCTAATTTTTTCCGGAGTTATTCTCAAATTATTTTCTAAAGTTTGATGTAAGAATGATTTATAATCAGTCTTATGTATTTCTCCAAGATCTTCCAAATTCTTTTCATCGTTGGCTAAATCGCTTCGCTTTTGATTCTTTCGGAGCGTCTAAATATTTCATGGTGGTGTTTCTCGTCGTCATTCTCAGATTTTGAAGACCGAAGAAGAGTTTTCCCTCCATATCTTATCTGTTCTCTCAAAGATTCATGGTGCTCGCTTGTTGCCATCCTCTCATAATTGTTTTGATCATGAGAATTCTTTTCATCCATCCGGAGCATTTCATGAGTTGTTTTCTCTTTTCTTTTCCCCGGAGCCCATCATTTCAGAAGAATTAATCATTTCAGCTTTCAGATCTCTTTCTCTAAATCTTACCGGTGCATCATTCAATATTCTCTAATCAGTTCGTGATCCCTTCGTTCACTTGTATCTAAAATCTCTTGTGTATCTCCATCCATTTGCTAATTCTAACCGCTGATTCATCCTTTACTTCATTCGTTTTCAATTCCTACGGTGGTTTGTTCAAGAGTTCTCGTCATTCATTATCTTATCAATTTATTCGTTGTTTCAATCCTTCCGGTGGTTCGTTGAAGACCTTTCCAAGTTGACGCTATATCTATCTTAATCCTTTCTACGAGAATAAGTAGTATGCCAAATCCGTTGCTTGTCATCAACTTAAATTGGTGAAGGATACACATAACAAAATTCTTATTCTTGCTTCATCCAAATGATGGATTCGTTCCTCCGGAGTTCATTCACAATGACTAATTCTCGTTCTCAATTGTTCATCTTCTCTTTTTCCCGGAGTTCCAACCTCTTTCAACTATATCACCATGGAGATTCATCTAAATCGTTTCAAGGATTCACCTTGTGTTTTCAACTTCTCTTTCTTTTCGTTTGATCTTCCTTTTGTTTTCCGGAGTTCTTCATGGAGGCTCAACATGATGGTTCATCAAGGAGTTAATTCCTTCTCGAAGTGTTCATTGAGATTCTTTTTAGAGGAGCTCAAGCTTTCTCCATCTTGCAATCCGGAGTGCAATTCTTTCTACCGTATCATCGGAGGTGGTATTATGTCATTCTTGATAATTTGAGTTCATGTTTCATGATTCACATGTTATCAAGAATGAGATATTTTGAATCCATCAATCTCGTCATTGGAGTTATCTTGGGTCATATTTCACCTAAAGCCTTCCCTAAGGATTGTTGCTATTTATGGTGCTTATAAATGACCCAATTTCTTCATTTATCCTCCCGGTGAAATAAGTTTCTCATCTTCTTGTTCATATCAATCCAATCTATCGTTTCCAGTAGTGGCAGAATGTCACCTCATAATTTGAGATGTATTCCATAAGACCATATCTAGCTTATTCTTTTCGTTGTTGGGTTTCCAATAACTCCGTTCGATCCTTCTCCTAAAGATGCCTTTTCAAGCTCTTTTGTGGCAGAAGTTGGCATTTTCTTCTTGATTCTCCTATTTCAATTATCTATCTTCTATTCTTTTGTTCCGGAGGCATTGTCATGTTGCTCTTTTCAACCCATCATCTCGTTTTGTCAAAGATCATGTTCTTTTCATGCCTATCCATTTAACCGGAGCGTTGTGTCCTCTGCTCAAGTTCTTTTCGCCTTATCAAGCCTTGCATCTCTTTTCAACCGGAGTGCTGTCTAAGATCTTTCTTACCCCTTGTTCCATTCATTCAATAGTTTCGGAGGCAGTATGTTGTGATTTCATCAAGTATCTTCTCATCTTACCAAGTTCTTATTCAACTCCTTTTTCTTTTCAATCGGAGTGCTGCCCGAAGTTGTTCTTCCTTGTTCCTCTTTTCTACCGGAGTGTTTTCAACTTCGTTCATCTTCGTTGTATTCTTTTCTCAAAATGGCGTAACCTCTCAAGGTTCTTTGGTTTCGCTCGTTTGTCAAAGAAGCAACTTAGTTTTACCTCTTCTCTTTTCTCTTCTGTTTTCCCTCCGGTGCCATCCTAGATCTCGGGACGAGATCCTCTCGTAGTGGTGGAGTGTTGTGACGCCCCAAGACCGGAGCTTCAGTTGCCTTCCAGGGTTTCCGGGTTTCATCGTGTGATTTGTTTGGTTCATCGCTTTCATCTTTGCATAATGTGCATTGCATCATGTCATCATGCCATCATGTCATTTCTTTTCTTAACTCAACTAAATAAATTGCATAGATCTTCGGTCCGTTTAAATTGAGGGATATTCACTATGGTGATTACTCTTTAAAACATACCCTCCCGATAGGAGGGAGCTATATTAAATATTTCTTCAATTTGAAATTCACCATCACACACTTGCAAAATCCCAATGCTTTAGTCATCACGTCTCTTGGCCTTTAACTTTGCCCATAAATTCTTTCATCATTTTTCGGAGCTCTACCAAAAATCCGAACATTTTTGGACCTTCCTAACCCTCACTTTCTATTCGAACCATTTGAATTTAAATCAAATGAGTTTGAATTTAAACTTTCAAAAATGCCCACTCCATTTTTCTTGGAACATGCGCATTTTTGCGAGTCCGGGAAATTTATTCCTGTGCCCAAATTCTTCCTCTAACCTTCTCTTTTCTCTTTTCCTTTCTCTTATTGTTCTTTGTTTTTGTAAAGAGAAGAATTAAGAGGGAAGAGAGAAGCCTAGCCAGCCTGGCCATTTGGGCCTCCAGCAGCCCCGTCCCACTAGTGGCCCAAGGCCCAGCCGGCCTCTGTCTAACTAACCCTAGCGAGCCCCGATCCCATCGCTCTCCCTCCGCCGCTAGGAGACCCTCGCTCGACCTCCTCCTTCTCTCGATCTCACTCTGGTGCCCGACCCCGTCTCTCCCTTGCAGGCGCGATCCCCTTCTTCTCCCGATCTCCCTCTCGGTCCCTCCCTCGCACGAGCCTTCAAGGCGTCTCGCCTCCGCCCAGACCAGCACCACCCCTGCCCGCAGCCTTCCTCGCTCGGTCTTGAGTGCCTCGGTGCCGCACCTCGCTCGCCTCCGCCTCCTCGCCATGGCCTCTCGCAACTGCTCCTCTGCCTCGCGTCGCCTTATTCACTCCCCTACATCAGCCCCGGAGATCACCGCTACCGGAAATCGCCAGGTCCGGCGACCCCTCGTCCAGCGGGACCTCTCCTTCATCGCTGGCCTTCGTTGTGCGCGACGCCGCCTCCCCTGCCTCGCACCAAGGCCGACACCAGTCACTTCATCCTTCGCCGCCCCATGGAGGCCTGAGCCATCGACCTCGTCGGGCCTCCTCCTCTGTTTCGTGCCGCAGCCAAACTCTGGTTCGAGAGGAGCTAAGCCCTCGAGTGGGAGGATCGCTCACCACTCGGTATGATTTTACAAACTTAGGCGAGTACTGGACTGCAGCTAAGCTTGCGAGTGGGAGAACTTAGGCGAGTGCCGGACTGCAGCTAAGCCCCCGAGTGGGAGGATTGCTCACCACTCGGTAGGATTTTACAAACTTAGGTGAGTACTGGACTGCAGCTAAGCCTCCGAGTGGGAGAATCGCTCACCACTCGGTAAGATTTTACAAACTTAGGCGAGTACCGGAATGCAGCTAAGCCTCC
>NC_041382.1:153229335-153262771 GCF_002162155.2 Triticum dicoccoides | reverse complement strand
GGGAGGATTGCTCACCACTCGGTATGATTTTACAAACTTAGGCGAGTACTGGACTGCAGCTAAGCCTCCGAGTGGGAGAACTTAGGTGAGTGCCGGACTGCAGCTAAGCCCCCGAGTGGGAGGATTGCTCACCACTCGGTAGGAATTTACAAACTTAGGCGAGTACTGGACTGCAGCTAAGCCTCCGAGTGGGAGAACTTAGGCGAGTGCCGGACTGCAGCTAAGCCCCCGAGTGGGAGGATTGCTCACCACTCGGTAGGATTTTCTTTCGAGCTTAGACGAAACGGATTCGCGGCTAAGCCTACCCACTGGGGGATTTCAGAGGTAAATAAAAACAACAACAATCGTGCGAGAAGACTGAAAAGCTCTTGTCTTAGACGGACAAATTACAAAGGTATTTCTTATTACATTTTATTCGAACGAGTGCTTAAGTATAAAAGGGGTGGAGAAGCTCCGCATTCCAAGCCCATGGTTCGTCCTTCTGATGCTCAACACTGTAAAGATGGTATGCTCCATTGTGGAGAACTTTGGTGATGATGAAGGGGCCTTCCCAAGCCGGGGCGAGCTTGTGTGGTTTCTGTTAATCCACTCGAAGAACCAGGTCTCCCTCTTGAAAGGTTTGGCCCCTCATGTTCCTGGCATGGAATCGACACAAGTCTTGCTGATAAATGGTCGACCGGATCAAGGCCATCTCTCTTTCCTCCTCTAAGAGATCGACTGAATCCTGCCGGGCCTGCTCTGCTTCTTCTTCGGAGAAGAGCTCGACTCGGGGTGCATTGTGGAGCAGGTCACTCGGCAGAACAGCTTCGGCTCCATAGACCAAGAAGAAAGGAGTTCGTCCAGTCAACCGATTGGGAGTTGTCCTCAAACCCCACAGAACTGACGGAAGTTCATCGACCCAAGCGCCCGCTGCGTGTTTGAGATCACGCATCAGTCGGGGTTTCAATCCTTTGAGAATTAGGCCATTGGCTCTTTCTGCTTGTCCGTTCGACTGCGGGTGAGCGACTGAAGCATAGTCGACTCGTGTGCCTTGAGAAGCGCAGAAAGCTCTAAACTCATCAGAATCGAAGTTCGACCCGTTGTCCGTGATGATGCTGTGTGGAACTCTATATCTGAATGTCAATTCTCTAATAAAACTGACAACGGTGTTGGCTTCAAGGTTCTTGATAGGTTTAGCTTTGATCCATTTGGTAAACTTGTCGACTGCTAACATGAGTGAATCCGCTCCTACCAGTTCTCAGTGGTCCAACCATATCCAATCCCCAAACAACAAAGGGCCAGACGAGGGGAATGGTCTTCAGGGCTGATGCTGTCTTGTGAGACATGTCAGAGTAAAACTGGCAGCCTTCACATCTATCGACTATATCATTCGCCATTTCATTTGCTCGTGGCCAATAGAATCTGGCTCGGTATGCTTTAGCCATGATGGCCCGAGAGGACGCATGGTGACCACAAGTTCCCGAGTGGATGTCGTTGAGAATCATTCGACCTTCTTCCGGCGTTATGCATTTCTGACCGACTCCAGTCACGCTTTCCCTGAACAGTTGTCCTCTTATCACAGTAAAGGCCTTGGATCGACGAACGATCTGTCGAGCCTCTTCCTCGTCCTCTGGGAGTTCTTTCCTATGGATGTATGCAATGTACGACACTGTCCAGTCGGGAGTAATGGCCAGAACCCCATGATCAGGTCGACCACGACTGGGACCTCGACTTCAGTCGGATCTGTGGTGCTCCTAGGGTGCGGGGGCTCTTCAGTAAAAGGATCTTCCTGAACTGTCGGTGTGTGAATATGCTCCAAAAACACATTGCTGGGAATGGCTTCTCTCTTGGAACCTATCTTTGCCAAGTCATCAGTTGCTTGATTTTTCAGTCGGGGTATGTGATGGAGCTCTAACCCCTCAAACTTCTTTTCCAACTTCCTCACCGCATTGCAGTAACCAGTCATGGCTGGGCTTCTGACGTCCCACTCCTTCATCACTTGATTGACTACCAAATCTGAGTCGCCATAGACCATGAGGTGACGGACGCCGAGTGAGATGGCCATACGCAACCCATACAGGAGTGCTTCATATTCAGCTTCATTATTGGAGGAATCAAAGTGAATCTGGAGGACATATCTGAGCTTGTCTCCTCGGGGGGATACCAGAACCACCCCAGCACCGGAACCATTCCGCATTTTGGATCCATCAAAGAACATGGTCCAGTGCTCTTAGTGAACTTGAGTCGGCAGTTGTTGTTCAATCCACTCGGCGAGGAAATCTGCTATTGCTTGGGACTTAATAGCTTTCTTTGCCTCAAACTTGATATCTAAGGGAAGGAGTTCAATCGCCCATTTTGCCACTCGACCAGTTGCATCTCTGTTGTGCAGAAACTCTAACAATGGAGCGTCGCTGATGACTGTAACAGAGTGATTAGAGAAATAGTGTGCAACCTTCTTCGTGGTCATGTAAATCCCATAAACGAGCTTCTGATAGTGTGGATATCTCTACTTTGACGGAGTCAGAACTTCAGAAATATAATAAACTGGGCACTAAACTTTATAGGCTTTTCCCTCTTCTTCCCGCTCGACCGTAAGTACTGTACTAACGACTTGTCCAGTGGCTGCTATATAAAGCAGTAAAGGCTCTTTGCTGATTGGGGCAGCAAGCACCCGCTGGGTGGAAAGTAGGGCTTTTAGCTCTGCAAATGCTGCATCAGCTTCAAGAGTTCACTCGAACTTATCTGATTTCTTCATCAGTCGGTAAAGAGGCAATGCCTTTTCACCGAGGCGAGAAATGAATCGACTTAGGGCGGCCAAACAACCAGTAAGCTTCTGGACATCATGCACACGCATAGGGCGTTTCATCCGGAGTATGGCACCCACTTTCTCTGGGTTAGCATCGATCCCTCGTTCGGAAACGAGAAAACCGAGTAATTTTCCGCCTGGAACTCCAAACGTGCACTTTGATGGATTAAGCTTGATATCATACCTTCTGAGGTTGGCAAAGGTTTCAGCAAGGTTAGCCAATAGGTCGGAACATTTACGTGACTTGACCACAATGTCATCCATGTATGCTTCCACATTCCGACTGATCTGAGTGAGCAGGCACTTCTGAATCATCCGCATGAATGTGGCTCCAGCGTTCTTCAAGCCGAACGGCATAGTGACATAACAGAAGCATCCAAATGGGGTGATGAAAGCTGTTTTTATCTCGTCGGGTCCGTACAGACGGATCTGGTGGTACCCGGAGTAGGCGTCCAAAAAGGACAAACGCTCGCACCCCACAGTCGAGTCGACTATTTGGTCGATGCGAGGGAGAGGAAAGTGGTCCTTCGGGCAGGCCCGATTGATATGCTTGAAGTCAATGCACATGAGAAGTGAGTCTTCCTTCTTTGGGACCATGAAAACATTAGCTAACCACTCGGAGTGGTAAATCTCACGGATAAACTCAGCTGCCAAAAGCCGAGCCACCTCTTCACCGATTGCCTTCCTCTTCTGTACGGCGGACCGTCGAAGATGTTCTTTGACTGGTTTCACTTTTGGGTCGACTCGTAAACAATGCTCAGCTAGTCCCCTGGGAACACCTGGCATGTCCGAAGGTTTCCATGCAAAGATGTCCCAGTTCTCACGGAGGAATTGGATGAGCGCTTCTTCCTATTTGGAGTCGAGTATGGTTGAAATGTGAGTCGGAGCAGCATTGGGGTCTGTCGGGTGAATGTGAATCGACTTTGTCTCGCCAGACGACTGGAATGCTGAATCTGTGGCGGGCTTCTTGGCTCGCAATAAATCACTTGGATCTGCATTTTTCTGATATCCTTGCAATTCTACTACGGCCATATGTGCATCGGCGATCTTTGAACCCTTCTGGAAGCACTCTTCCACCTTCTTTCGATTACCAGTGATAGTGATCACCCCGTTGGGACCAGGCATCTTCAATTTGAGGTACACGTAACATGGTCGAGCCATAAAACGTGCATAAGCTGGCCTGCCCAGAATAGCATGATAGGCACTCTGAAAATCCACAACTTCAAATGTCAACTTTCCTTTGCAGTAATTCTTGGAATCACCAAAAACCATGTCGAGAGCAATCTGGCCGAGTGATGCAGCCTTCTTGTCTGGAATGACCCCATGGAAACTCATATTACTCTCACTGAGTCTGGACATCGGAATGCCCATTCCTTTCAACGTCTCTACATATAGTATATTCAGGCCACTGCCACCATCCATCAGAACCTTTATCAGTCGGGTGCCTTCGACTACTGGGTCGACCACCAACGCTTGCCTCCCAGAGGTGGCTATGTGCGCTGGGTGATCGGACTGGTCGAGCGTAATGGTAGTCTGGGACCACTTCAAATAACTGGGTGTCACCGGAGCGACCATGTTCACTTCCCTGTTGATGACTTTCAATCGACTTTTACTCTCAACGTCAGCAAAAATCATCAAGGTGGAAATCATGTGGGGATAACCATCATCATCCTCTTCCTCATCTTCAACCTTGTCTGCTTCCTTCTCCTTTTCCTTGGGCTGTTTCTCTCGGAACTATTGGATTAGGAGTCGACACTGTCGAGTGGTATGCTTCGGGTAAATGAAATTACCCTCTTCATCTTTTTTGGTGTGGATGTGACATGGCAAATCCAGCACATCATTTCCATCTTGATATTTTACTTTCTTTGGGTTCCACGGCCCCTTGGGCTTCCCCTTGAACTTTCCTTGAGTCACAGCCAAGGCTTCACCAGGAGCGGCTGGCTCGGCCTTGCACTTCTGTTTCCGACTGGAGTTTCCTCCTCCAGTTTCATGGGCGACTGTTTTGTGCTTGCCACTCCGGAGTCGGTATTCTTCTTCACCGTTGGCATACTTGGTGACAATTTCCATCATCCGAGTCAGAGTCATATCTCCTGTCCGACCGAACTTCATATTCAACTCCCGATACTTGACGCCTTCTTTAAAGGCACAAATTGCCTGATGATCAGACACATTCTTCATCGTGTGATGCAACGTGATCCATCTGTGGATATAATCCCTCAAAGACTCATTCGGTTTCTGCATGCAACACTGTAATTCGGTCAGCCCTGCCATCCGTTTGCAAGTACCTTTGAATGTTCTGACAAATACTCGGGCAAGATCTTCCCAAGTATAAATACTGCTTGGTGCTAACTGATTCAGCCATGCTCTAGCCGAGCCCTCCAGCATCAAAGGAAGGTGTTGCATGGCCACTTCATCATTGCCGCCACCAATCTGGACAGCCACTCGGTAGTCTTCAAGCCAAGTATCAGGCTTGGACTCACCAGTGAACTTACTGACTCCAGTCGCCAACCTGAAGTTGGGGGGAATCACTGCAGCCCTATTGGCTCTGCTGAAGCACTCCGGACCTGAGAAATGCATCCTGCTGCTGGTCGGTATATCTCTGTCACGACCCTCTCGGTGAGCTCTGTTTCTATCGACCAAGCCCTGAACGAGAATAGATCTCGCATCAAAGTCTGGCTCTCTGGGGTCGACTGGAATCCCTCGCCCCATACTGTGAGGGCGTCTGTCATTATGCTGCCGAGGCACGTACGACCCACTCCTTGGGGGAGGTGTGGGCACTCGACGACGATCATCGCGATCGACTCGGTGATCATACTGCTCACGGTTTCTGTACTGATCTTGTCGGTCTCCACATCCCTCACACCTCGGGGGCGATCTTGGGCTATGAGCCGACTGAACTGTGTCTGCAACCACGGGCCTGCTATGGATCCTATTCCGCGATTGAGATATTGCTATATTCTGCTCTCCTGCCGCGCGGAGCAAAGCTCGAATCTGCACCAGACCTCGACCAGCTTCTAACTGGGAAGGTTGGATTGACTCCACTATCCGGGCTGCAGCTGCGAGATTCTGGATCGGAGTTCAATATACGTGAGTCAGAGGCGGAAAGAGTTGACGTCGACTGGATTCAGGAGCATGCTTGTCGAGTGCGCGCTAGAGATTCTCCAGTCGAGTGCGCTCAGCCAAGTTGGCCAGGCGCGCCTCCTCCAAGGCCTAGGCCTCAGGGGTTTCTCCAATGATAGGAGTGTGAAGTGCATCCATGTTCCGACGGTGAAGTTCTTCTCTCCGCTGCGAAGATAGGGGTTAGGGGCGGTACTCTTCATGAACGCGCAACGGATCGCCGTCCCCATCGCCTCCGTCTTCACGGGTGAAGCCAGGAGGACTGCGTGGCCCATTGACCATCAAAACTTCCGCCGCTGGGTCGCTGCTATCGCACTCGGATGCAGTCTCTACGGAGCTAGTCGACAGATCGAACAAGTTGTGGAGAGTTTTGTCAGGCTCGATTGCCGCGACTTGAGGGGTGGCCGACTGGCGAGCCACCGCACGCTTCACCCACCGCTGAAGCCTCGATCGGCCGGAACGCTTGCTCCGGCGGGCCGCAGGGAGGGGAGAAACTGCAGGAGCCGATTGATACTGGGTCGACGGCTGCCGCAGGAGGACGTCACGGACGCACACGCGCAAGTGCATTGCTCCGCAGGCGGGGAGCGCGTTGACGTCGAGTGGAGCCTCCTGCGGCCAAGCGGAGTCGTCGGTGACAAACATGAGTGCGCCGAGATGGATCTCGCGGCCCTCAGCCAAACCTCCACCTGAAACCATGATGAAGGGGATTGGAAAAATTGCAACCTCTCCAACAAGTCGCTAAGACACCTGCCCCGGTGGGCGCCAACTGTCATGGTTCTAAGTCTGACAGTAGAATGGGGGTAGGTATGTAGAGGCAAGATCCTAGCTATGGAAGAGTTGTACACGCGAGTTTTACGAGTTCAGGCCCTTCTCGGAGGAAGTAACAGCCCTACATCTCGGAGGAAGTAACAGCCCTACGTCTTGGAGCCCGGAGGCGGTCGACTGGATATATGTGTGTGAGTTACAGGGGGTGCGAACCCTTGTCCCGGAGGAGGGGGTGGCTTATATAGAGTGCGCCAGGACCCCAGCCAGCCCACGTTACAAAGGGTTCAATGTACATTAAGGCAGGGCATTACTGGTAACGCTAGTAATAAAGAGAAATAAATGATCTTTAAGGTTACAGAGTGAATGACCGACCATTGCCATCCTGAGTGATGTTAGGCCTTCTACACTCCGAGTGGTTTCTTGTATCGTCGAGTGTCTTCAAGACTGTCGAGTGGTCGAGTGGATGATGATTTTTCTTCGACTGCTTCTGGTTCTTTTAGAGGTTCCCTTGGGGAGGGTATCTTGGACAGATCCATGACCCAATCCTAGGTACATAGCTTCATCACCCCCCACCCTCGTGGCTCCGCTGACCTACTTCTTTCGCCTATATATATACTCATATACCCCGAAAACATCCGAGAGCACCACGAAACTCCATTTCCACCGCCGCAACCTTCTGTACCCGTGAGATCCCATCTTGGGGCCTTTTCAGCGCTCCGCCGGAGGGGGAATCGATCATGGAGGACTTCTACATCAACACCATAGCCTCTCTGATGATGTGTGAGTAGTTTACCACAGACCTTCGGGTCCATAGTTATTAGCTAGATGGCTTCTTCCCTCTCTTTGGATCTCAATAAAAAGTTATCCTCGATTCTCTTGGAGATCCACTCGATGTAATTCTTTTTGCGGTGTGTTTGTCGAGATCCGATGAATTGTGGGTTTGTGATCAAGATTATCTATGAACAATATTTGATTCTTCTCTGAATTCTTTTATGCATGATTTAATATCTTGGCAAGTCTCTTCGAATTATCAGCTTGGTTTGGCCTACTAGATTGATCTTTCTTGCAATGGGAGAAGTGCTTAGCTTTGGGTTCAATCTTGTGGTGTCCTTTCCTAGTGACAGTAAGGGCAGCAAGGCACATATTGTATTGTTGCCCTCGAGGATAAAAAGATGGGGTTTATATCATATTGCTTGAGTTTATCCCTCTACATCATCTCATCTTGCCTAATGCGTTACTCTGTTCTTATGAACTTAATACTCTAGATGCATGCTGGATAGCGGTCGATGTGTGGAGTAATAGTAGTAGATGCAGAATCGTTTTGGTCTACTTGTCGCGGACATGATGCCTATATACATGATCATGCCTAGATATTCTCATAACTATGCGCTTTTCTATCAATTGCTCGACAGTAATTTGTTCACCCACCGTAGAATTTGCTTTCTTAAGAGAAGCCACTAGTGAAACCTATGGCCCCCGGGTCTACTCTCCATCATATTAATCTCCCGTCAACTAGCCATTTCGTCGCCGTTTATTTTTGCAATCTTTATTTTCCAATCTGTACAACAAAAATACTTTTCTTATTATCTCTATCAGATCTCACTTTCGTAAGTGACCGTGAAGGGATTGACAACCCCTTTATCGCGTTGGTTGCGAGGTTCTTGTTTGTCTGTGCAGGTACGAGGGACTTGCATGTAATCTCCTACTGGATTGATACCTTGGTTCTCAAAACTGAGGGAAATACTTACGCTACTTTGCTGCATCACCCTTTCCTCTTCAAGGGAAAACCAACGCATGCTCAAGAGGTAGCAAGAAGGATTTCTGGTGCCGTTGCCAGGGAGATCTATGCACAAGTCAAGACATACCAAGTACCCATCACAAACTCTTATCCCTCACATTACATTATTTGCCATTTGCCTCTCGTTTTCCTCTTCCCCACTTCACCCTTGCTGTTTTATTCGCCCTCTTTTCCATTCACCCTCTTTTCTATTCGCCTCCTTTTGCTTGCTTCTTGTGTGCTTGTGTGTTGGATTGTTTGTCATGATGGCTCAAGACAATACTAAATTATGTGAATTTTCCAATACCAACAATAATGATTTTATTAGCACTCCGATTGCTCCTCTTCCCGATGCCGAATCTTGTGAAATTAATACTGCTTTGCTGAACCTTCTTCTGAAAGATCCGTTTTCTGGCCTTCCTAGTGAAGATGCCGCTACCCATCTAAATAGCTTTGTTGATTTGTTTGATATGCAAAAGAAGAAAGATGTGGATAATGATATTGTTAAATTGAAGCTATTTCCATTTCCTCTTAGAGATCGTGCTAAGACTTGGTTTTCCTCTTTTCCTAAAATAGTATTGATTCATGGAATAAGTGCAAAGATGCTTTTATCTCTAAGTCTTTTATCTCTAAGATCATCTCTCTTAGAAACGATATTATGAATTTTATGCAACTTAATCATGAGCATGTTGCACAAGCTTGGGAGAGGATGAAATTAATGATACGTAATTGCCCTACACATGGATTAAACTTATGGATGATCATACAAATCTTTATGCTGGATTAAATTTTGCCTCTAGAAATATTTCAGATTCGGCCGCGGGAGGCACTTTTATGGAAATCACTTTAGGAGAAGCTACTAAAATCCTAGATAATATTATGGTTAATTATTCTCAATGGCACACCGAAAGATCTACTAGTAAAAAGGTTCATGCGATAGAAGAGATTAATGTTTTGAGTGGAAAGATGGATGACCTTATGAAATTGTTTGCTAATAAGAGTGTTTCTTCTGATCCTAATGATATGCCTTTGTCTACTTTGATTGAGAATAATAATGAATCTATGGATGTGAATTTTGTTGGTAGGAACAATTTTGGTAACAACACGTATAGAGGAAACTTTAATCCTAGGCCGTTTCCTAGTAATTCCTCTAATAATTATGGTAATTCCTACAACAACTCTTATGGAAATTTTAATAAGATGCCCTCTGATTTTGACACTAGTGTTAAAGAATTTATGATTTCGCAAAAGAATTTCAATGCTTTGTTTAAGAAAAATTGCCTAAGATTGATGAGTTGGCTAGGAACATGGATGGAATTTCTCTTGATATTGATTCTTTGAAACTTAGATCTATTCCACCTAAGCATGATATCAACGAATCTCTCAAATCTATGAGAATTTGCATTGATGAGTGCAAAGAAAGAACCGCTAGGATGCGTGCTAAAAAAGATTGCTTTATAAAAGCGTGTTCTTCTAGTTTTCACGATAATAAGGATGACGATCTAAAAGTGATCGATGTGTCTCCTATTAAATCTTTGTTTTTCAATATGAATCTTGATAACGATGGGACTGGAGATGAGTCAACTTTAGCTAAAAGGCGTCCCAATGATTCGGATTTTTAATCTTGATGCAAAAATTGGTAAAAGTGGGATTGAAGAGGTCAAGACTTTACATAGCAATGAACCCACTATTTTGTATTTCAAGGAATTTATTTATGATAATTGCTCTTTGATAGATTGTATTTCCTTGTTGCAATCCATGCTAAATTCTCCTCATGCTTATGATCAAAATAAAGCTTTTACCAAACATATCGTTGATGCTTTAATGCAATCTTATGAAGAAAAGCTTGAATTATAAGTCTATGCCTAGAAAACTTTATGATGAGTGGGAACCTACTATTAAAATTAAAATTAAAGATCGTGAATGATATGCTTTATGTGATTTGGGTGCTAGTGTTTCCACGATACCAAAAACTTTGTGTGATGTGTTAGGTTTCCGTGAATTTGATGATTGTTCTTTAAATTTGCATCTTGCGGATTCCACTATTAAGAAACCTATGGGAAATATTAATGATGTTCTATTGTTGCAAATAGGAATTATGTTCCCGTAGATTTCATTGTTCTTGATACAGATTGCAATCCTACATGTCCTATTATTCTTGGTAGACCTTTCCTTAGAACGATTGGTGCAATTATTGATATGAAAGAAGGAAATATTAGATTTCAATTTCCTTTAATAAGAGGCAGGGAAAAATTTCCTAGGAAGAAAATTAAATTACCTTATGAATCTATTATGAGAGTCACTTATGGATTGCATACCAAAGATGACAATACCTAGACCTATTCTTGTTTTTATGCCTAGCTAGGGGCGTTAAACGATAACGCTTGTTGAGAGGCAACCCAATTTTATTTTTGTTTCTTGTTTTTTGTTCCTGTTTAGTAATAAATAATTCATCTAGCTTCTGTTTAGATGTGGTTTTATGTTTTTAATTAGTGTTTGTGCCAAGTAGAACCTTTGGGAAGACTTGGGGGAAGTCTTTGTGATCTTGCTGTAAAAAACAGAAACTTTAGCGCTCACGAGATTAGCTGCCATTTTTTACTGGAGAGTGAGATTAGGATGGTTATTTTTGAAGATGATTAATAGACAAATTCCTCACGTCCACCAATTTATTTAAGAATTTTTGGGGTTACATAAGTATTCGAAACCTACAGATTATTACAGACTGTTCTGTTTTGACAGATTCTGTTTTTTGTGTGTTGTTTGCTTATTTTGATGAATCTATGGCTAGTATTGGGGGATATGAACCATAGAGAAGTTGGAATACAGTAGGTTTAACACCGATATAAATAAAGAATGAGTTCATTACAGTACCTTGAAGTGGTGGTTTGTTTTGTTATACTAACTGAGCTCATGAGATTTTCTGTTGAGTTTTGTGTTGTGAAGTTTTCAAGTTTTGGATAAAGAATTGATGGATTTTGGAATAAGGAGTTGCATGAGACTAAGCTTGGGGATACCCATGGCACGCCAAGGTAAAATTCAAGGACAAGCAAAAGCCTAAGCTTGGGGATGCCCCGGAAGGCATCCCCTCTTTCGTCTTCGTCCATCGGTAACTTTACTTGATGCTATATTTTTATTCACCATTGATATGTGTTTTGCTTGGAGCGTCTTATATGATTTGAGTCTTTGATTTTTAGTTTACCACAATCATCCACCTTTTGGAGAGGCACACATGAATCACAATTTGTTAGAATACTCTATGTGCTTCACTTGTATCTTTTGAGCTAGATAATTTTGCTCTAGTGCATCACTTATACCTTTTTAAGAGCACGGAGGTGGTTTTATTTTATAGAAATTATTGATCTCTCATGCTTCACTTATATTATTTTAAGAGTCTTTTAGAACACCATGGTAATTTTCTTTGGCTATAAAATTAGTCCTAATATGATAGGCATCTAAGATGGGCACAATAAAAACTTTCATAAAAAGTGCATTGAATACTATGAGAAGTTTGATACTTCATAATTCTTTTGAGATATGAAGATGGTAATATTACAGTCATGCTAGTTGAGTAGTTGTGAATTTGAGAAATACTTGTTCTAAAGTTTGTGATTCCCGTAGCATGCACGTATGGTGAACCGTTATGTGATGAAGTCGGAGTATGATTTATTTATTGATTGTCTTCCTTATGAGTGGCGGTCGGGGACGAGCGATGGTCTTTTCCTACCAATCTATCCCCCCTAGGAGCATGCAGATAGTACTTTGTTTTGATAACTAATAGATTTTTTCTATAAGTATGTGAGTTCTTTATGACTAATGTTGAGTCCATGGATTATACGCACTCTCACCCTTCCACCATTGCTAGCCTCTCTAATACCGCGCACCTTTCATCGGTATCATACACCCACCATATACCTTCCTCAAAACAGCCACCATACCTACCTATTATGGCATTTCCATAGCCATTCCGAGATATATTGCCATGCAACTCACCACTGTTCCGTTTTTATGACACATTTCATCATTGTCATATTGCTTTGCATGATCATGTAGTTGACATCATATTTGTGGCAAAGCCACCTTTATAATTCTTTCATACATGTCACTCTTGATTCATTGCATATCCCGGTACACCGCCGGAGGCATTCACATAGAGTCATATTTTGTTCTAGTTTTTTTTGAAAAGGGGGGTTCGCCCCAGCCTCTGCATCAGAACGATGCATACGGCCAATATTATCAAAAAGCTAAAGGTTCAACATAAGTCTCCAAGTCTCGAACAAAGAACAAAAAAGGCTCACGAAGAGCTAAACAGTAGTAGAAAAGCCACAACCGGCTGGCATAAAAAGGTAGGAATACTAAATTCCTATCCTATTACATGACCGCCATCCAAACCGGTTGAAAATATCCGGTGCTACCATCTCCCATCAAAAAGACCCAGTAACCAAACGCTCCCTGGCCTCCGTCGGAGTGAGTTGCGACCACATAAGGATCAACGCAGTGGATCTAAAGATAACCTGCAAAAAATAAATATTTGATGTTCTGTTAAAGACCAAATCATTTCTGCAGTTCCAGATTGCCCATAATAAAGCACATACTCCTACATGAATATGACTCGCTGTATCGGAATCTATCCCATCAAGCCACGTCCCAAATAACGTGTTGATAGAATTCAGAGGAGTAGTGTTAAAAGCTATGTGAACTGACCGCCACATAATTTTTGCCAGATGACAATCAAGAAAGAGGTGTTTGATTGATTCATGTTGGTCGCAAAAGCTACATCTTGTAGATCATGTCCAATTGCGTTTTGCCAAATTATCCTTAGTTAAAATAACTTGTTTATGCACAAACCACATAAACACTTTGATTTTCAAAGGTACTTTAACTTTCCAAACATATTTCATTCTAGGAATCCCGCTAGAGTTAATAACATCCAAATACATAGATTTAACCGAGAACTCTCCATTCACTACAAAAAATACACTTCCGTGATGATACGTGTTTGTCACAGTAGGTCGCATTTTTTGTCATGCATGTACATCCATGACGATTTTATGACAGAATAAAGATAGTCATACATGTGCTGTCGTAGAAGTGTTCCATGACATTACCAAAATTATCATCACGGAAGTGTGCACTTCCATGACGATAAATCGCGCGTCACAGAAGTGCTTTCGTCAAGGGTGACCGACACATGGCATCCACCATAACGGAACACCGTTAAGCTATCGGGTCGGGTTTTGGATCCGATAACCCGTTAACAGCCCCGACCAATGGGGATTTTCCACGTGTAAAATCATCATTGGCTGGAGGAAACACGTGTCGGCTCATCATTGGGACAGATGTCATCTACTCATTGGACAGAAGGCGCCTATGATACGTCGACATGTGGCACGGCCCAATAGAGGCCCATTCCTGTGAAAAGGTCGGCCTGTTTGACTTGGTCAAAAGGTGGCGGGCCGGCCCATGGAAAGCCTGTTAACGGTCTGTTCGCATATAGCCCATTTACAGCCCGCTAACCCAAGGCCCATTACGCCCTATCCGAATTAGGACCAGTAGCGTCATCTGGGCCATCCAATATGATTCTGGCCCTTTTTCACTTCTGGCCCATGTATGGCCCATGACGTCTTTCAGCCCATATGAGGCCCTATGTAACTCTTGGCCTATTAACGGCCCGTGGTGAAACCGGCCCGTAATGAACAGTGTATCACTTTACACCCATTAACGGCCCGTGGTGAAACTGACCCGTAATGAACAGTGTATCACTTTATACCCATTAACGGCCCATTATTCTGTTGGGTCATTTCCAGCCCATGTTATCTTTCAGCCTTCTCAGAGCCCATTTATTCTTGGGCTCATTTCCAGCATTCGTTTACTTACGACCCGTTACTGTCATTTTCTGCTTGTGGGCAAATTCAGCCCGTGGTTACAGTCGGCCCGTTTGTGGTCCGTTAATACGTTGGGCCGTTTTCATAGCGTCATCAAATACGGCCTATTAACGATGGCCCGTTATGGTCGGCCCATGAACGGACGATTCCAACTCTAGCCCGTTTACGGCCATAATGCGGCCTGTTATTGGCCCATGTTTGGCAAATCGATGATACGACCCGTAGAAGGCCCATTGTTTCTACGACCCATAGAAGGCCCATTGTTTCTACGGCCCGTAGAAGGCCTACTGTTTCTACGGCCCGTAGAAGGCCCACTGTTTCTACGGCCCGTAGAAGGCCCACTGTTTCTACGGCCTGTAGGAGGCCCAGTGTCACTACAGTAAATATTAGCCCATGGTTATTGTGGCCTAGTTTTAGAAAATAGGTTATTGCAGCCACTAGCAAACCGCGGAAAAAGAACTGCACTGACTACAAGCAAACAAATAAACAAGACAACAAGGAAATAAATAAGCAAGCAACTTATGCTAGGCTATCATGGCTATTACACATATTACATCCACTGGGCATCAAAGTTCACCACCAGTGCAAATATAGGGAACAAAGCAGCATATAAACGCCGCAGCAAAACAAGTCCAGAACTGAAACCACTTCAGAAGAGTTCAAGAAACAATATCCTGGGTACCCATAATGCTGGCAAGATGCTTAGCAAGCTTATTAACTTTCTCTTGTTTGGCACTTAAATCCTCCAGCGCTTGCTGTTGCACAAGAAAGTACGCATCTGAATTCTGCAGGGACTTCCTCAGTCCTTCGGCTTCTTGCCGCAGCACAGCTGACTGGTGCCTTTCAGCTTGTAGCTGAGACTGAAGAAGTCAAAGTGATTCAGGCAGCGAGTTCAAAGAGCTTCTGCCAGCGGTACTGGACAGTAACTTGAACACTACATCAACACAGGACTGTGGGGTTTTCTCACTGTCTACAAGATCATTTTTATCACCTTTCTTGGAGACCAACAGGGTTGTCTCACTATCTTGAACCTTATCTGCATTACTTTCTCTACCATTGCATAGTGGGGTGCTCTTCTCCAATATCCAGTTTGCATACTACAAGAGAAACAAGCAGACACATTACAGGTTTAGCTTATAGTATATGAAACTCATTTTGGTAAACCGGTTCAGTAGTAAGGTGGACAGGATAACAGGATGAAACTAACATATATCTATGTACTATGGTCACTGTATTGTCCATATCATTCTAGTTTATGTTCCTTAGTCAAGATAGAGACATAGTTCAACTCATATATTTTTAAGACACAACAGCATAGACAGAATATAAGTGTGAGAAACTACACAGCATTGGCAGCACTTGTAATGTGCATCACATGAGAACATAACTGTTTATACAACTTAAACTAAAATCAACATAGAGCAAGAAGTTAGAACAGCAATCCAGTTAAAGAAATAGGTTTCAAACATACCTGTTGCGCCATTGGAGTTTCAATTGGATCCTTCAAATTCGAAAGTAGTTGGTATGAGTAAATACAGTGATGCAACAGCAAAGGAGTATGGACCATAGCTACGGAATCTGACCTAAGAACAGTTGCTCTCCCGCTTTAAACGTGGAGTTTGGGTTAGATGTGGTGGTCTTCGTGTTTTGGGCATTACAGTAGCTTTACAAACTGCTCGTGTGGGGGTACTCTGTGGTGGACATGGTGCTTTGTCAACTATAAGTGGGTTACTATCCGCTGGGGTTGCGGTTAGATGGGTTGTAGCTAGTTCTCTGCCCAACGGTGTAAGTGTGCAATCTGGAAGAGTCTCGATTATGTGTGGTGGGGCTAGTTTGTGGGCCAGTACAGCCATGGTTCTATCTGCATCGACGGGTAGCACTATCTTTTGTGAATAACGGGTTTTTGCTCCCTTAGATACTGCCATCACCCCCTCCAATTCAAATGGATGATAAACAAGAAAAGAAATTGAATGTACATAGATTGTATGATAGACAGATGTGGTAATTCACATATATGTTGTCTAACCAAACAGGACAACATGACACAATTTCACATATATGATGCCTAACTAAACAGGATAACATGACATAGTTTCAGATATATGATGGATAACTTAACATGATATAATGGCATAATTCAACATATGATGAGTACCTAAACAGGATGATATGACAAAACTATATGATGTCTTTCTAAAATAGGTTGGGATGAAATAATTCACATACATGTTGTCTAAGTATACAGGATAGCATGATATAATTGACATAATTGATTCATATACTAAGCAGCTGGCACTCGCATGTATGATCTCTAAACTAAGCAGATAGAATTCAATATTATGCATATGATGTCTAAAATAAGCAATGCAAGACACCATATGCATCATATGAGAAATATAAACATTGCAACTTCGAGCATACACCTCAGGTGGGATATAGGATTGGTCATCTGTCTCTGAATCCTCCTCCGAGGAGCTCCCTATAACCATCGAGATATATGCTTCAACAGGTACCATTGCCTGCTCTGAAGACCTTGTTTTCATTCTAGATTTTTCCATAACTGGCTCAAATGGCTGATACACATGAAGAGTAGTTCAATATACACAGATAGTCGACAAATGGAATATATAATGAAAAAAAGATGGCATGAGATAACTCACATATAGATGCCTGGCTCCATGGCGGTGCATAATTCACATATATGATAACTGGCTGAAAAACATGGATTGCATAATTCACATATCTAATATAGAAAGCAAACAGGAGGCATTCACACAAAGCATGTCTAATCTAAGTAGATGGCATGGCAATGCAAGACACCATATGCATGATATGAGCAATATAACCCAGCCAAGTTAGAGCATGCACCTCGGGGGGGGGGGGATACGACTGGTCATCTCTCTCTGAATCCTCCTCTGAGGATCTATTTGTAACCAGCAAGAAATCTACATCGACATGTAGCACTGACTGCTCAGAAGACCTTGTTTTCACTCCAGATTTTCCCATGATCGATTCAAATGGCTGATGCACAGGAAGAGTAGATGAATGTATAAACATTGTTGACAAATGGAATACATTATGGAAAAAATATGGCACGATACAATTCACATATACGATGACTGGCTAAACAGGATGGCATTGCATGATTCACGTACATGATGCCTGGCTAAAGAAGATGGCATTGCATAATTCCCATATCCTCCCTCCATTCCTAAATATTTGTCTTTTTGGAGATTTCAAATGGACTACCACATACGGATGTATATAGACATATTTTAGAGTGTAGATTCACTCATTTTGTTCCGTATGTAGTCACTTGTTGAAATCTCTAAAAAGACAAATATTTAGGAATGTTGGGCGTATGATATAGAAACCAAACAGGTGGCATTCACACAAAGCAAATCTAAACTAAGCTGATGACATATAAGATGTATAATGTAAGCAATGCAAGGCGCCATATTGATGATATGACCAACATCAGCATGCCAGGTTAGAGCAAACACCTCAGGTGGTAAACAGGCGTGGCCGGCTCCTTCTGAATCTCCATCTGAACAGTTATCTTCCTCTGGAATACAATCTGGAAATGCAGGAGGGGGCACTTTGCCCACCATGGAGTGGCGTCTGCATGACATTATATTCGCACACAACGGTCTTCTCTTTTTCTCTACATGTTCAGTACGATTGTATACAATATCTGACATGCATAATAAAAAAATAGTTAGATTTTGTAAGGCCTAAGGGGTGCATGCAAAAATCAAGACTGATGGTAGCAAACGAGTGGATGGATTCAAAACTAATGATAGCAGGTAGATTATAGCTTCAGTTTAAAAAGATAGACAATGGATCATCTATTGTTTGTTGCCCACCCAACAAGAACCACATAGAAGACCCCAGATGAACAAGATAGTAGACAGATACTATTCGTTGCTAGCTCGATATGAGACCCATGGGCAATTCAAAACTCAAGATTGAACGATAAAGTAGTAGGTAATAATAACCGATGTAATAATGTAAGCAAACACGAAAGACTGCGACCTCTCTTCCAGAATTGTGTAGTCCTCAGGTTCATCTGCTCAGTCGATGATGGTAATGCAGTTGGCGTGGCTGCCGGCAATGGGGAAGATGATCTGAGGCAGCAAGAGGAAGTCTGCAGGGGGATCTCTGCTGCAGTGAACGCTTCTGTCGATGGTGCATCTCAGGTGGGGTGGATGACGGCACGGCAGGAGCAAGACATAACACACAGAGTTTTCTTTGACGCCTATCTGAAAATGAAGTAAATCTGTAAGGGCTCCTTAGAATTGGAGGATTCTATAAACGCAGGGACAGAAAAACACAGGAATAGGATAGGAATGCACGTGCATAACAGAGCATTTGGAAACATAGGATTTCAGTCAACCTGGGTGTTTGGCTCACATGAATTGGAAGAACAGAGGAATAGAGAAACAAAGTGATGTGACGAGTGTACAACCTCTTTGGCATAGCCTTGTGGACCTCAACATCATTGGGTTGGACGTGGAGGATGGTGATGATGCTGGTGTGACTGTCGGAGGCGGGGAAGAAGATCCAAGGCCTCTGGAAACGACGCCGAGGGTACTGCTCCGCTGTGATGGACGGTTTCATCATTGGAGCAGCTCCGCTAAGGTGTACGGCGACGAGGCTGAAGCATGACAAGATAAACAATGTTAATATGAAGTGGGACCCTAATATCATCTGCAATAGATGATGTAAAATACATCACCAAAAAGTGATAGATGTAAAACGCATCACCCGCGCCACGGCCGCTCCGACAGATGTTGTAAGTACCATTCACTCTGAACTTAACTGGAGAAAATGAACTTCATAGTTGAAACTGAATTTTACTATCGAAACTGATTGAACTAGTAACAGAGCATTGCAATAGATGTTTAGGGCGTTCGAGCACTAGTAGCAGAGAAGCAGTGATCTAAATCAGCAGACGCTCGAGCAGGGAACGCACTAGCAGAGAGCAAGTCGTGCAGTAGCACCGCGAGCGAGTGCTGAAGCAGCAACTCCTGTAGCTGCCGGAGATCGTGCAGCAGCAGTAGCAGCGCAAGCGAGAGCAAGAGCAGAGCAGCAACACGAACGAAAGCAGCAGCAGCGCAGCAGCGCGACCGACAGCAAGAACAGAGTTGCAGCGCGAGCGAGAGCTGGAGCAGCTGTAGCTAGTGCCGTTGTGGACGTCGCCGCCGAGGAAGCAACGACATGGGGGAGAGACGCCGTGGATGATGTGACCGGCGATGGCGCCGTCGATGGATACACGCCATGTCTACTTGGTATCGAGCACCGGCAGCCCTGTGAGATCGAATAAAAGATAAAATGCAGCGGTGAGTGCAGAACCTCCTTGGTGGCGCCGAGTTGGCCTCGGCTTCATCGGAGGAATTGGTGAGGGTGCTGCGGTTCCGGTGGGGCAGGTCAAGACGGTGCTGTGGGGATTGAGGTGGCGCGATAGACGAGGCGAACGTCGGGGCAGCTCCTTGGAGGTGGAGGACGGGGCGGCTGATCCGGTGGGACGACGAGATCGACAACGGATCCTCATCCGGTGCGGTGGATGAGGGATGGCGAGCTGTTGCAGTGGACGACGTAGTCGAGGAAGAGTCTCAGGCTGGGCGGCGGTCGGGAGGCCGACATAGGAGCGTGGGGTTTCGCGGGTTTTGGCGGCCTCGGTGTACGAATGGGGGGGGGGCGAAGGGGGAGGGGAGCCAAGCTTAGGGACGCGCTTGTCCGAAATGTAGGGTAAGTTACCAGCGTACCCCCACCGGTTTTGACACCGCGACGTGGAGCTTCATTTCCGGCTGAGGGGTAGAAGGGGGATTTCGCATGTCTGGGCTACGGGAGAGATTTAGGATGAGGAGGGAGTTCTCGCGCGTGTCCAAATTTCGGGATAACAAGGCGCGACGCGGGTTGAAGAAGCGGGAGTTTCAAAGCAGGTGAGACAAAAGATACTCGAGCTTGAAAATTTCGGGATAACAAGGCGCGGATTCCTTGTTCGGCAGAACAAACTTAACGTGTAAAAAAACAATCCATACAAGACACAAGAGAGTCATGTCCCCTTTTACTATATTGCTATAGATGCCATTGAAAAAACTACAAGAAAAATGTAAAAAAAATCGGGAGAACAAGATTGCCCTACACAGTACCAAATCGATTCGCACTTCCCTCAACAACAACAAAAAACAAATCAATTCCCACCAAAGAAAGAGTAATGTCCCTTTTTATATGATTACAGATGCCATGATCTCGAATTTCAATTTTTGAATCCACGTTATGTTGAATTCGAATATATCGTTAGGTGACCTTGCGATTTATAATTGATTTAGTCGTACATTTTGATCTTCCATCGTATATGAACATTTTACTCCACCATGTGAACATATATATTGTCGTCTACCATATGGACTAAATTTGAATCAATTTTCCTTATTTGAATACGATTGTTGTCAAGTTATACAATAATTTAAATATTATCTTGATAACAAAAAACATAAATATAGCAGTAATCATATTTCAGTATGAACTACATGTACCATACGCTCTCCAATTCAAATATTTGTATCCATTTTATGTTGAATTCAAATCATAGTACATTATTGTCTAGGTAGCGAGATGTTTGGGATAATCTAAACCCTGTTTTCATACGTATAACTTTTGGCTGAATTGGGACAAGTTTTGGTATAAGCCTCTTGCAAAACCGGAGATTCTCTCAACAAGCCTCGTGGTTCCGAGAGGGAACGTGTCACCTTTGTGTGCGAAACGATATACGCTGCCCCCCTGATTTTATTTACAGAGGCAACATAGAACTATATGAGTGCCCTGTTAAATTTTGGAATTATTTCGGGTTCATTTGGCCTTTGTATACATTAATTGAGTTACTGGACTTTTAATGTGCATAATCTAAATATGAATTGCATGCACATGCTCCGGTGCACCAAAGTGGGTTGAAAAATCACATGTGTGTCCTTGGTTGAATTTCTGGGTCCCATGGAAGAAATGAGAATGAAATTCAAACATCTGGGCGTCATGACTCGGCCGAGAACATCGAGAAACTTTGATTTTAAATTCATGTAAATCCAAAACTCGCCTGGAAATCATGAAACTTGGCATGGTGTCATGTCATGGCACTAACATGTTGTGGTAAAAAAATTGGGCCGATTTGGAAGCTTGTGGTTCTAAGAGGGAACGTGCCACCTTTGAGTGTGAAATGATATACGTTGCCCCCCTTGAGTTTCTTAACAAAGGAAACATAGAACTACATTAGTGCCCTGTTAAATTTTGGAATTATTCCGGGTTCGTTTGTCGTTTTTTATACATTAATTGAGTTTCTGGTCATTTAATGTGCATAAGTCAAATTTGAACTACAAGCACATGCTCTCGTGCACCAAAGTTGGTTGAAAAATCACATTTGTGTCCTCGGGTGAATTTCTAGGTCCCATGCAAGAAATGAGAATAAAATTAAAACATCTGGGAATCGTGGCTTGGCCGAGAACATTGAGAAACTTGGTTTTAAAATTCTTGTAAATCCAAAACACGTGTGAAAATCATGAAACTTGGCTTGGATGTCATGTCATTGTACTACCATGTTGTGGTAAAAAATTGGCCGAATAGGAACAGATTTTGGTATAAGCTTTTGCAAACTGAAGCTTCTCTCAAGAAGGCTCGTGGTTCTGAGAGGGAACGTGCCACCTTTGAGTGCGAAATGATATACGTTGTCCCCCTTGAGTTTATTTACAAAGGCAACATAGAACTACATGAGTGCCCTGTTAAATTTTGGAATTATTCCGGCTTCGTTTGGCCTTATTTACACATTAATTGAGTTTTTGGTCATTTAATGTTCATAATTCAAATTTGAACTACAAGCACATGCTCCCGTGCACCAAAGTTGCTTGACAAATCACATTTGTGTCCTCGAGTGAATTTCTACTCCCTCCTTCCATCTATATAGGTCCTAATGCATTTTTCGAGGCTAACTTTGACCAAATGTTAGAGCAATAATATATGACATGCGACTTACACAAAGCATACCTTCAATTTTGTATGTCAAAGGAGCTTCCAATAATATAATTTTCATAGTATACATTTCATGTGCTATTAATCTTGTCAATAGTCAAAGGTTGTCTTGAAAAACACATTAGGCCCTATATAGATGGAAGGAGGGAGTAGGTCCCATGCAAAAAATGAGAATAAAATTCAAACATCTGGGCATCGTGGCTCGGTCGAGAACATTGAGAAACTTGGTTTTAAAATCATGAAACTTGGCATGGTGTCATGTCATGGTAGTACCATGCCGTGGTAAAAAAAATTGGCCAAATAGGAACAAATTTTGGTATAAGCTTCTTGCAAATCGGAGCTTCTCTCAAGAAGGCTCGTGGTTCTGGGAGGGAACATGTCACCTTTGTGTGCATAATTCAAATTTGAAATACAAGCACATGTTCCAGTGCACCAAAGTTGGTTGAAAAATCACATGTGTGTCCTCGGGTAAATTTCTAGGTTCCATGCAAGAAATGGGAATGAAATTCAAAATTCTGGGCGTCGTGACTGGGTTGGAAACATTGAGAAACTTAGTTTTTTTATTCCTGTAAATCCAAAACACGCATGAAAATAATGAAACTTGGCTTGGTGCCATGGCATGGCACCAACATGTTGAGGTAAATTTGCAGTCCGATTTGCGAAGGCGCACACATTAACAATCAACAAAGTCATTTTGGAACAAGTGATGTCACGTTACAATCGGAAACACATGTATTATTGAAACTGTGGGCGTTCTACTTACTAGTACCATTTACGTGCCGCCATGCGTCCCCATTTTTTATTAACTAGGAGGCGTCGTGCAGGGTAGCTATTTGAGTACGAGAGGCGTGCTATCAGACCCCTACGCGTGCTTATCGGGAGGAGATCCCTTTGACCTCCACTTGTCGTCCACCTCTCTCCCAAGGTCTCCATTAATGGCGCCTGAGCCTCAGTTTAATGGCGTGGCTATGTCTCACTCGACTGAGATTTAAGAGAGAAAAAAGAAAATCTGAAAGCACGGATCTTCATGTAAGATCCGACGGACCTATATAGCATCTACTACGCCTTATAGGAAGACTGATGAATATATAAGGACGATTAAATTTTTTTATCAAAGAAGGGCTTGCCCCTTCCGATTTTCATTACTGAAAACCACCACAATACACAAGAAATTCAGCACAACTCCAACCTAACACGAAGGACTAAAAGCTACCAGATTGAAATCGCAACATCCCAAGAGGCCAACAAAGGCCAAACATCTGCGCTAGAACCCAACATTTCACAACCGACGACACAATCCACATCCTAAACTGATTATTACAACAAAAGAAACCAGGAAACTACTCTCCACGGCGAGCGGTGATGAGCTCTTTTGTGTCCTCAAGACACTGCTTGAGAACATCCACGGATTCCTCCACCAGCCTTTGGTGCTTGTTGCGGAGCATGTCATTCTCGCCCATAAGTTTCTTGACGATGACATCGGTCCTCTTCAACAAAGCACTGGTCTCCTCCTGCTAGTCTGCACTTTGGACGATCTTCTCCCTCAGCAGGTCACGCTCGGCCCGGAGCCTCTCATTGCCCTCCCTTAGTTGTCGGATGACGTCGGTAGCCTGTTCAAATGAGGCTTTCATGTCGTCCTGCAACCTCGCCCAGCCGGAGATCTGATCCATCTGGCTATGGACGATCGCATGCATGTGCCTGTAACAGTCATCGCCTGCCGCGAGAAATTTTCCCAGGCCGCCGCGGCGCGGCGGGACATCTCTGTTGCATTCATGGCGTGGTGGGAC
The DNA here is from genome assembly GCF_002162155.2 of Triticum dicoccoides. Lineage (NCBI taxonomy): Eukaryota > Viridiplantae > Streptophyta > Magnoliopsida > Poales > Poaceae > Triticum > Triticum dicoccoides. Next base: position 153,238,636 of record NC_041382.1, on the reverse strand, counting down.
ATCTCTGCTGCTTCCGCGGCGCGGCCGGACCAGTCTGCTGCATCGACGGCATGCGGGACCTCCGTGCTGCTTCAGCAGCGCGGCGGGACCTCTGTGCTGCTACTTCCGTGTGGCGGGAGATGTCGGCTGCTCTCGCAGCGAGGTAGGACATCTCTCGTGCTTCCGCTTCCATGCTCGCCTCTCCCTGGTGGCAATCTCTCGACCCAGAACTCACGCTGGCCATGGCAGACGCAAGGGAAGGATGATGAATGACTTGTTTGTTTTTGTGGATGAGGAGTTGAGGAGGAATGTGCAGTCATCTTGGCATACTAGTATTTATAACCGAGTACTAATACGCTCCTAAGTGGGAAACCGTTATATTGTGATCGGTGTGAACAAGTTTGCAATTCAATATAGCGTGGAGTAATTTGGAATGTGACGAGACGCAAGCTCAAAATTTATTGACGGTTCTAGTTTCGAAGTGTGGCACTATTCCCGGATGGAGTACTTCTTTTTCTACTCCCTCCTTTCCAGTTTTATAGGGCTTATCTCAAAATTTTAGTTTTTCCATTTTATAAGGCTCAATTTGGTTGTTCCCCAACACATGTTTGGATTCCAAGGTGCATTAAATCATTGCATGCAAGTATTAAGAGAAAATTGGCCAATGCATGTACTTTATGCATGCATGCATGCATTGCAATTAATGCATTGATAAACATAATTTTTTGAGAAAAACAAGTGCATTAATTAGGTGCTTTTGCAAACTACAAAAATATTCCACCACTCACCATCTTGGTTGGTGAGATTTTTGAATTAAGCCCTATAATCTGAAAAGGAGGGAGTACTGTTGTGTACGTGCAATAACTGGCACCATCGTATACATATCTTACGGTTAATGGGGCATTCGACAGGAATAGCCGCGTGGCGAGCTCTAGGCTAGTCTTTTTTCAGACGCATTAAAACTATCTCTCGGGACTTCTCGCACGCACCATCGTGCCACCCACAAAAACATGCACTCTGAGTTTAGTAGTACATTATACAGGAAGAGAAGAGGTGCACGCACGCACTCGTGCTCTCACACACGCATCTGTTTTTTCTCGTAAAGGAGGATGATGACCCCTGGCCTCTGCATCTGGGAGTCACACACGCAAATTACTGGAATATATCGAGTGTAGTGCTTTGATGTGGCGCGTCAACTCGTACATCAACGAGAAGTTGGATTATCCTCTCTTTCGCGGACTTAACTGCATGTGCCTTTGGCTGTATGACAGGTTGGACACACACCTGTCGGGCCCACCTGTCATACACGCAAAGGCAGGAGCGTCCCTCCCTCGCCCATGAGCGTGGTGGATGGCAAGACTAGGAGAAGCTTTCGCTACACGCTCTCCCTCCCGCACGCTGTGGACATGCAGCAGTTCAATCGGTGTCAGATGGCCAGAAGCGTACTGTAGTACTCCTCCAGTGCAGTAGTTTTCCATCATTGTTCGACTTCCCGAAGAGGCAAAGAGCCAAGCGCAGCCCGGACGCTCATGTGGCAGTTTCATGTGTAGAGTAGTCTAGGATAGCGTGCACCGTGCCTGTAAGCTTAAAATCGTTGGGGTCGGCTCCATGCTATGTGGCCATCTCGAAGTTTAAAAAAAATTAAAATAGTCTTCTGGCCCTACCCGAAAACTGCCGCGCGTACTGCCCCGGGAAAAGCCCCGCCCTCAACTTTTAACTACGTGAAAATAGTTCGAGCTTGTTCGTTCTATATAAATACAGTACTTACTGTATGTTTATTTACCCGTGGGGTTGTTCAATGAATGGAGGGGCGGGGAGCACAAGTGAACAATACTGTAGTACTACTAGTAGTAAGTAGGAGTCGTACAATAGTCACCTTAAATAGAGAGTTTCTTTTCTTTAATGCCACATACACAAATTGAAACGCTTGTTGTGGAGAGAAAAAAGATAATCATTCCACTATATATGGACGCAGGGGCCTGAGCGCTTGCTTTACTAGGGTTGCTCTCTTCATTCTCTCATCCTCCCTAGATATAAACAAGACAGCGGTAGCGACATTTTCTCTCTGCTCACCGCTGGTCACAGATCCGGCCGGATCCCTTCGGCCGGTGTGTGTAGAGGACTAAAAGGTGCATCGTTCACGCGGTCATCGCCGCCGAGGGAGGAAACCCATAGCTGCCGGAGGGGCCCAATCCTCTGCCCGTGTCGTTCTCTCTGACACATGGCCGGCTCGGGAGGTCCTCCGACCCTTCTTCCTCCCTGCCGTATTGTCCACAGATCCGACCTGCCACCGCCGACATCCCGGTGACCCTCAGGTATAAGTTCTTCAAAAGCGGCCTTGCTCTACTGCCCCAGCTCCCCACGTGTCTGCATGTGCATCTTTTTCTACTCCCATCAGCTCTTCCAAAGCCACCTAATTTTTAGTATTATTAGAGGTAAAGCTACTTCATCATTCGAATCTAGGGCTTCGTTCAAACAACGAAGAAAGGGAGGAAGTTGTAGCATGAATCTAGGACTTGATTCAAAGAGGAAATAATATGGTGAAAGTAGTAGAGACCGGATACCCAACCGGTCTCTTGGTTGAAAAGGGAAATAATGGGAAAACGCAGTACAAACTGGATGAGGAACAGATCTATTATTGGTTGAAAAAAGGATAGAAAGTGGCGGCTGGTGGACAAGTCAACAGAGTATGTCCAGGATTAGATTTGCTGCCATCACATAGTAAAAGGTCTCCAGGATTAGATTTGTTGCCCTCACATAGTAAAAGGTCTCAGGATTAGATTTGCTGCCCTCACATAGTAAAAGGTCTCCGGGATTAGATTTGCTGCCCTCACATAGTAAAAGGTCTCCAGGATTAGATTTGCTGCCCTCACATAGTACAAGGTCTCCAGGATTAGATTTGCTGCCCTCACATAGTACAATGGCACTCCTGCTATTTTCCCTAGTATGATAAGTAAGTTGCTCATTTATGCTGCTGAGTGTCCTGGTGTCCCCACGGTCCCATGCCCTTAAACCAACTCTTTAGCTGTTGTTGATTTACTGTGTCTGGTAAACAAGCAATGCCACCATTAAAGTAATCCCATATTTAAGGAATCTCATTGTTGATGTAATGCTTCTGGTAACATGAAGCATTGCTAACATTAAATTTCTACTGTCCTTGCGTGATTGCCATGAACATAATTAAGATGCTTCTTTTCATTTTGTATATGTTTCGTATATTCTTATTGACCAGCAACTGTTTACTTTCTATCTTTTTGTGCAGATAGGGATATCCATTTCACCTTGTTGCTATTGTGACCTTTTGGTGAACTGCACAAAACACTTTTTTGGAATGAGTGTCTTATGCAGTTCAACTAAAATGTCACGTGGGCAACATCTCTCAATTTTGGTGGAACTGCACAAAATGGTGATTGGAGTTTCCAAAATTTCCGTCAAGTTCTGCTGGTAATCTCGTGCAACATTTTATTAGCCTTTGCAAGATGGAGCCGTCACTGTCACCACAATGGCACTTTATTTTAGTAGAACTGCACAAAAGGATAAGAAAATTATAGTTGCACCTTACATGAGCCGGACAGCCAACCTTAATGTTCCTCAATTTTAGTGCAACTACTAAAGAAGAACCTGCCAGCTCACAAGAGCAAGTATTTCTTACTAGCTGAATGATGCAATCTTTGCTTCATTTCAGGTGAACTGCAGAAAAAGGCGCATGAATTGAATCATGGAACTCCAGGCAGACCTCATCCAAGTAGAGCTGGAGGTTGAGTTCAAGGAGGCCGCTATTAAAGCGAAATCATGCTCTCCTGTCTCCTTGTTTGTGTTGTGCAAACATGTTGTGCAAACAGGAATACTCAACTACAGATGTTGTGACGGTCAAGAGCATTTGCCAAGTTCTTCAATTGTATGACATGGCTAGCCAAGATGGATTTAATCCCGATATTCACTTTATCAAAAGGCTCTAATGGGTTGGTTCTGAATCTTGCAAGCTGGGAATCAGTGAGATGTGTAGGCATCTTTGTTGTACTTATTATTTGAATCTTATTTGTTGGTTATGAATCTTGCAAGCTGGGAATCAATGAGATGTGTAGGCATCTTTGTTGTACTTATTATTTGGATCTTATTTGTTGGTTCTGAATCTTGCAAGCTGGGAAACATGGCATGATGATGCAGAGGACAACAACCATAACAAACAGTTCAAACTTGGTAGTATTATGTTTGTGAAAGTGCGACAAATGTGCTGATCGTGTGCGTCCTGAGAATAATAATTCTAATTGTTGTGCATGTTGATCCTGTGGCACTGATAGAACGAGCGAATGCATTGCTTGTTTTAAGTATAAATTTCTATTAAAGGTAATTAAATTTAAGTAAAGTGACCACTAACTCTTGTTATTACAGTACCAATACAGACCCGCTCGTGAACTGACGTGTGACCGAGGGTGCATCTTCTGTCGGGCGTGCAGCGGACGAGGGAGGGGTAGTAACTGTTGTCGCCTGTACACACTCAGCTTACAGTTGAATACAGTTCCCCAAGAGCTGAAAAACGAACTGCTGCCGCCTACACACTCATTCACTCGAAGAGACTCCAATGGCCATCCGAGGGGTGAGCCTGCTGGATATGGACTTCAGCAAGGAGTTCCCCTTTGAGTTCGTCGTTCAGTCCTATGGCTGCACCAAGTTGAATGTGATGTACACCAACGATACGGACTCGGTGAAGCTCTGCCTCGCCTCAGTCCTATGGTTGCACCAGGTTCTGGAGCATTCGCCTGTTTCATCGGCAGCGCCGACTGCACCTTTGCTACGGTGGAGAGAAGGAAGAACGCGACGATTCGGCCATCTGGTGCAACAAGCTTGTCGACATCCAGAAGCAATGCAAGATCATCAGCAATGGGCAGGAGAAGGACTCTGTGGTTGACCTCGCTGAGACCATCATCGACCCCTGATATGCCAACATGAAAGAAGACGACCTGGACACGTGAGAGGTACCTCTGAATCTAGCCTACATAACCTACGCGGCCAAGGACGCATACGCATGCTACGACATGTACAAGGAGATCTTGGACATGAGGGCGTGTCTGCTTCCAGTAACCGACGAGTACACGGACAGCCGCAATGTCATGATCAAGCGTGCCAGGAAGGTCTAGATGTTGTACTTTATCTGTTTATAAGCACCTTTATCATCTGAGTGTTTAATGCATTAGCCTATGTGTCGTAATTATCTGTTTTGTCTGAAATATTTCTTTTAAGAACCCATTAACCTGATTGCTTTTTTTAGTGGCTATTCGCTTATGTATGTAAACTAGTTCACTTGTCCGTAAAAAAACTAGTTCACTCGGCTGCCGTGCTTTGAATCTCCTTCCTCCCAACATATTCCTGTCCTCAGGTGGACCCAATAGGTCTCTGAATTTTCTCCCACTTTCTTTTTCGATGTAAACTGAGTTTTCTCCCAGTACTTTCCCCTAGAACCAACTCAACTGTCCCACATCTAGCCTAAAAATAATAATACCCCACGTACTATTAACTCATCAAATTAAAATGATATTTTATTTCGTAAGTTGATAGTTCTTACAAATAATAATAATAATTGTTTATATATAACTTGGCAAATTAACTCCTAGTGATTGCGTACATAAGCTTGCAAAGATTTTACTGATGTGCAATCATGTGTTTATGTTTTTATAACATTTCTCCGTGTAGCCCAACATGATATTTTCACCCAGCCCAGCAAGTCCGCGGATTTCGAGAAATGCAAATGGGATTTAAACGGGCTGCATAGATGCTACATCATTGTTTCACCCAGCCCACCAAATGGACTCAAAAACAAATGGACTGGCTGACATGTGGGCGGGTAGGTCGAAGCCTAAGAAGGCGTTGGATTTACATCCAACGGCCGACATTCTTCTTCAATCTCTTGTCTTCTTCCCCCAGCGCTGCCGGAACCGCCATAGTGGGTGGCTGACTTGTGGGCCTACTAAGTTGACGAGGACGGAGGGCTTTGTCAACTTAGTCAATATGAATGATTCTAGCTCCAGTGACCGTACGATGTCCATCCAACGGCCACAGTGCTTCTTCAACCTCTGGTCTTCTTGCTCCAGCCGCCCAAAGCAGCGCCGGTCGTGCCGCGTGCTCCTGCCTCTCATGGTCGGTTGTGATGCCGTGGAGGCCTCACCGCCCCCTACTACTCCCACCGCTGGCCCAGGGTATCCCTCTACTCACACACACCCCCTGTTATTCTGCGGCGACGGCAGCCTCACGCCGCAGCCGAACCAGTGAACCCTCGTACTCCTCTCCGCGTGGGCATCCACTGCTGTGTCTTCCCCGGCTCCGCGTCGTCCCCTTCCTAGGCCTCGCCATCGTCCACCACCTTGGTGCTCTCGGCACAGCGTGGTCAATGTGGTCAACGACCGACTTCCATCGGAAGAGTACTGTACGTGGAGAGGCTGACAGCTGGGTCCACGGCCACAACCCAGTTTTTTTGTGATTTGCCAAGTAAGTCGCTTTGTCAGGCCTGTTGGGCTGCAAATCTTTCAAGACGGGGAGAGCTTCATTCGGTTGGCCGAGAAAATGGCCTATCAGTAATGAGAAATGGGATGTACATTTTGAAAACACATCAAACCGGCAATTAGTTTCAAATATCTATTTTTTTCATTTCAAGATTTTAAATTACATTAATTTTTATGCGTGGAGAATTTGTTGGATTTTATATTGCTATACATTTATTTTTAAAATCAGTTTGAATGTGAGTCGAAATTTCGGGATTAAAAACAGTTCGGACCGCACCGAAATATGCAAAATTTCGTATAATTTTTTAACCGTGGCCACAATATGGGCTGTAATGCTAACAAAAAGAATATGGGCTCCAAAAAAACCCTTAAGAATTAGCAAATGGGCTGTAAATTATTAGAAATAATGGCAGATGGGTTGTATGCTGTTTTCCACAGATTTGAGGCTTTCCTAAAAAAAGGTTGACGCACAAGCAGTGACTGTTGGATGTCCATCGAACGACCGTCGTGCTTCTTCAATCTCTGCTCTTCCTGCTCCAGCCGCTCAAACAAGCACCGGCGGGACTGCCTGCTCCCTCCTCCCCGCTGCCGGCTGTGCTGCCGCGCAGGCCTCACCGCCCCACCGTACTCCCATCGCTGGCCTAGCCATCCCTCTACTCAGCCACACCTACTGTTATTCTCCGGCGACGGCAGACGAACCAGTAAACTCTCGTACAGTCATACTCCCCTCCGCGTGGGAAACAACTGCTGAGTCTTCCCTGCCTCCGTGTCGTTCCCTTCCTAGGCCTCGCCATCGTCCACCGCCCTGGTGCTCTCGGCGCGGCCTGGTCAATGTGGTCAATGACCGACATGCATCTGAAGTGGACTTTACATGGAGAGGCCGACAGCTGGGTCCACGGCCGCACGCAAGGAAATGCCTACTTATTACGCGCAAAATAATGATTCCTCCACCTGACATCAGGGACCCACCGAAAGGGCCTCTGTATTTCACGAAAAAAACATTACCGCCACTGACAGCTCGGACCCACCAGCTATATCTTCGCACGCAAGGAAGTGCCTCCTTATTACGCACAAAAAAATGAATACTCCCCCTGTTAGCTGGGACCCAGTATAATGGCAGGCTGACTTGTGGGCCTACTAAGTTGACGGGGACGGAGGGCTTTGTCAACTTAGTCAATATGCACGATTCTAGCTCTAGTGACCATACGATGTCCATCCAACGGCCGTAGTGCTTCTTCAACCTCTGGTCTTCTTGCTCCAGCCGCCCAAACCAGCGCGGTCGTGCCTCGTGCTCCTGCCTCCCGTGGCCGGCTGCGATGCGGCGGAGGCCTCACCGCCCCCTACTACTCCCACCGTTGGCCAGGCCATCCCTCTACTCACCCACACCCCCTGTTATTCTGCGGCAACGGCAGCCTCACACCGCAGCAAACCAGTGAACCCCCGTACTCCTCTACGCATGGGCATCCACTGTCGCATCTTCCCTGGCTCCGCATCATCCCCTTCCTAGGCCTCGCCGTCGTCCACCGCCCTAGTGCTCTCGGCGCGGCGTGCTCAACATGGTCAAGGAATGGCTTCCATCGGACGTGGACTGTACGTGGAGAGGCTGACAGCTGGGTCCACGGCCGCAGCAAGGAAGTGCCTCCTTATTACGTGCAAAATAATTATTCCTCCACCTGACAGCGGGGACCCACCGGATGGGCCACCGTATTTCGCGAAAAAAACATTTGCCCCTAACTGTTGGGACCCACCAGCTACATCTTCGCACGCAAGGAAGTGCGTCCGGGCAAAAAAACGATTCGCCCCCCTGACTGCTGGGACCCACCAGCTACATCTTCGCAGGCAAGGAAGTGTCTGACAGTCGGGACCCACCTGGTCGAATCGTACGTAGTGTTGTCATTCTGGTCGCGAACGTGTACATACATATATACTGGTGGATGTAGAGGCACGCATGTGTCGTAGTAGAGGCGCGTACGTGTCGTAGTAGAGGCGCGCACGTAGCATGTACATGTACGTACAGCGGTCAGGGTGCAAGAAAGAAAATATGGCCACGTATGTGTACATACAGTCGGGGTCTCGAACGCCTACTCGGGCATACGTACGGCCAGGGCTCGTGTACATGGATGGGTCGGAACGGAGAAACAACGTCGTCGTCGTGTTCATGGGGAGGCAACGGAATGCGTCGTGTTCATGGGGAGGCAACGGAATGTGTCGTGTTCATCGGGAGGCAATGGAATGCGTCGTGTTCATCAGGAGGCAACGGAATGCGTGGGGGCCAACTGGCTGGGTCGGAATGAAATGCGTGGCCGTGTTCATCGGGAGGGCTTGGACGGAACAGGCGATGGAAACAAGGCCAGGCGTACCACAAAACGGAGAAAACGGACCTCCTACGTTCGGAACGGGGTCCTGTTGATCGGGAGGGGTGTGGCGTACCACAAAATGGAGGAAACGGACCTCCTACGGTCAAAACGGGGGTCCTGTTGATCGGGAGGGGTGTGGCGTACCGCAAAGCGGACGAAACGGACCTCCTACGGTCGAAACGGGGGTCATGTTCATTAGGAGGGCTGTGGCGTACCGCAAAACGGACGAGACGGACCTCCTATGGTCGAAACGGGGGTCATGTTCATCGGGAGGGGTGTGGCGTACCGCAAAATGGGACTCCACGGGATACTGTTCATCTCCACTGTCGACCTCCTCCAGCCTCCACGGGCTACCGTCGACCTCCTCCAGCCTCCACGGGCTCCTGTTCATCCAGCCTCCACCACGCGCTACTCCACCGGCTACTGTTCAACCACCCCTCCACGGGCACCCCTCCACCGTCTACTGTT
>NC_041382.1:153224717-153228728 GCF_002162155.2 Triticum dicoccoides | reverse complement strand
GAATCGCTCGATCGGGTTCAGTTAACAGCCATCGATCGATCGCTCGGGTTCAGTAACGCGTAGCCTGCAGTGCAATCGCTCGGGTTCAGTTAGAGCCCAATGCCTTGCTCGGGTTCAGTTAGAGCCAACATCTCGCACACACGCGTGTACATGTACGAGAGAAACGCGCATCGCTCGGCCCCCGACCTCCCACCGTAACCGGGAACTCCCTGAAATTTTCCTCCCCCTCGCTTCTACCATGGTTTTTTCCATCATGGACGGCCCAAAGAATGTCATGCAGCTGCGTCTCCGGCCCGCCCAGGACGAAAAGCCCATTTCCTGTCATGATTTTTTGTCATAGAAGTAGGAGCCCACCACATCTATGATGATACCGGGTTTTGTCACAATTATCGTCATAGATGTGTCATATGTATGACAGAATTTTTTTCGTTCGGCCCAAAATGTCACGGATGTGTCTTTTTTTTGTAGTGATTCTTAGTTAGTTTCCAGCACAACTGATCGGGCTGTTGAGACAGCTGAATATCCATCAATCTTCTCACAAGATTGAGCCAGGCTTCCGAATGGTTTCCCACTAGCGTCCTCCGAAATTGAATATTGAGCAGAGTGGACTGCATTACTGTTGCAACATAAGTGTCTCTACGCTGAACAATGTTATACAAAGAAGGATATTGGAGTGCGAGGGGCGTCTCCCCTAGCCATGTATCCTCCCAGAACCTCGTAGCGGCACCGTTGCCAACTATGAACCTTGTCCTATTGAAAAAGAGTGGTTTAACTCTCATCAATCCTTTCCAAAAAGGTGAATCAGTCGGCCTCACTATCACCTGGGACAAGGTTCTAGAGTGAAGGTACTTGTTACGCAAGATCTGAGCCCATGTGGCCTCCGTCTCAACAGAAAGCTTAAACAGCCACTTGCTAAGGAGACATCTGTTCTTCACTTCCAGATTCTCAATAACTAGACCCCCTTGGTCTTTCGACCTACAAATGATATCCCATTTAGCAAGTTTGTATTTTCGCTTAAGTTCATCACTCTGCCAGAAGAAGCATGATCGATAGACGTCTAGCCTCTTCCGAACTCCAACCGGTACCTCGAAAAAGGAGAGAAGAAACATGGGCATAGTCGTGAGGACCAAATTAATAAGAATTAATCGTCCTTCGTATGACATCAGCTTGCCTTTCCAGCAGCTCAATTTATTCTCAAATCGGTCCTCAATGCACTTCCATTCTCTGTTGGTCAGCTTAACGGTGAATTGGTATACCTAAATACGTAAAAGGTAAAGCCCCCAATTCACACCCGAACAATTGTTTGTACGCATCTTGGTCATCTTTAGCTCTTCCGAAACAAAACAATTCTCTCTTGTAGAAGTTAATCTTTAACCCGGTCAATTGTTCGAATAAGCATAACACGAGATTCATGTTTCGCGCTTTTGCCAAGTCGTGCTCCATGAAGATGATAGTGTCATCAGCGTACTGTAGAATGGATACACCTCCGTCAACTAAGTGCGGGATGAGGCCACCAACCTGACCCGCATCCTTAGCCCTTCCTATCAGAATTGTCAACATATCGACCACTATGTTGAACAGAATAGGTGACATCGGATCTCCTTGACTCAGCCCTTTGTGTGTTTGGAAGTAGTGACCTATGTCAGCATTCACTTTAATCCGAACACTCCCTTTTTGCGTGAAAGAGTCTACCTGGTGTCTCCAGGCCTGATCAAAACCTTTCATACGCAATGTCTGTTGAAGGAAGCGCCATTTGACCTTATCGTACGCTTTCTCAAAGTACACTTTGAAAACAACTCCGTCCAGCTTTTTTGTGTGGATTTCATGGAGCGTTTCATGCAAGACGACAACCCATTCTAGGATGTTTCTGTCCGGCATGAAAGCGGTTTGGGCGGTTGCACCACAGAGTACGCAATTTGCATAAGCCTATTAGTCCCGACCTTGGTGAAAATTTTGGAACTTACATTAAGAAGACAGATAGGCCTGAACTGCTCAATATGAACGGCCTCTGTTTTCTTAGGAAGTAAGGTTATCGTTCCAAAATTAAGTTGAAACAACTGAAGTTGTGTCGAACCCAACGAGGAGAAGAAGGAAATAATAAACGGTTTTCAGCAAGGTATTCTCTACAAGTACTGAAATAAGTGGTAACAGATAGTTTTGTGATGAGATAATTTGTAACGAGCAACAAGTAACAAAAGTAAATAAAGTGCAGCAAGGTGGCCCAATCCTTTTTGTAGCAAAGGACAAGCCTGGACAAACTCTTACATAAGGAAAAGCACTCCCGAGGACACATGGGAATATCATCAAGCTAGTTTTCATCACGCTCATATGATTTGCGTTCGGTACTTTGATAATTTGACATGTGGGTGCACCGGTCCTTGGGTGCTATTCTTACTTGAACAAGCATCCCACTTATGATTAACCTCTATTGCAAGCATCAGCAACTACAAAAAAAGTATTAAGGTAAACCTAACCATAGCATGAAACATATGGATCCAAATCAGACCCTTACGAAGCAACGCATAAACTAGGGTTTAAGCTTCTGTCACTCTAGCAACCCATCATCTACTTATTACTTCCCAATGCCTTCCTCTAGGCCCAAATAATGGTGAAGTGTTATGTAATCGACGTTCACATAACACCACTAGAGGCTAGACAACATACATCTCATCAAAATATCGAACGAATACCAAATTCACATGACTACTAATAGCAAGACTTCTCCCTTGTCCTCGGGAACAAACGTAACTACTCACAAAGCATATCCATGTTCATAATCAGAGGGGTAATAATATGCATAAAGGATCTGAACATATGATCTTCCACCAATTAAACTAACTAGCATCAACTACAAGGAGTAATTAGCACTACTAGCAACCTACTAGCACCAATCCCGGACTTGGAGACAAGAATTGGATACAAGAGATGAACTAGGGTTTTGAGATGAGATGGTGCTGATGAAGATGTTGATGGAGATTGCCCTCTCCCGATGAGAGGAGCGTTGGTGATGACGATGGTGATGATTTCCCCCTCCGGGAGGGAAGTTTCCCCAGCAGAACAGCTCTGTCGGAGCTCTAGATTGGATCCGCCAAGGTTCCGCCTCGTGGCGGCAGAGTTTCGTCCCAAAAGGTTGCTTCTTATTTTTTTCTCGACGAAAGACTTCATATAGGATAAGATGGTCATCGGAGAGCCACCAGGGGTCCCACGAGGTAGGGGGCGCGCCCTAGGGGGGGCCCCCACCCTCGTGAGAAGGGTGTGGGCCCCCTGGTCTTCATCTTTGGCGAGGATTTTTCATTATTTATTATAAGGTGTTCCGTGGAGTTTCAGGTCTTTTGGATTTGTGCAGAATAGGTCTCTAATATTTGCTCCTTTTCCAGCCCAGAATTCCACCTGCCGGCATTCTCCCTCCTTATGTAAACCTTGTAAAATAAGAGAGAATAGCTATAAGTATTGTGACATAATGTGAAATAATAGCCCATAATGCAATAAATATCGATATAAAAGCATGATGCAAAATGGACGTATCAACTCCCCCAAGCTTAGACCTCGCTTGTCCTCAAGCGAAAGCCTATAACAATAAATATGTCACCATGTTTAGAGGTAGAGGCGTTGATAAAAATAAAATACGGACATGAGGGCATCATGATTATTCTCAAAACAGCAACATACATAGATATTATCATATGATTACTTATGTTCAAGTGATGATCTATTCACAATGCAAAAGTATGAATCGAAAACCTTATTGAGAACCAACAAACTATAACCTCAGTCATTGAAGCAATTGCAATTTATCATAACATCAGAAAGGGTCTATGTCAGAGCTGAAAAGCAAGTCCACATACTCAACTATCATCTAGTCCTTCATAATTGCTAACACTCACGCAATACTTGTGGTTACGGAGTTTTAATCGGACACAGAGAAAGATAGGGGCTTATAGTTTCTCCCACAACCTTTTACCTCAAGGGTAATGTCAACAATAATAACTCATGCCCCCTTACATCCAATTA
>NC_041382.1:153213376-153224019 GCF_002162155.2 Triticum dicoccoides | reverse complement strand
AGGTGAAGATCACCATGACACTTGCATAAGGTAGAAAATAATAATAAAAGATAGGCCCTTCGCAGAGGGAAGCAGAGGTTGCCATGCGCTTTTATGGTTGGATGTACAAAATCTTAATGTGAAAGAACGTCACTTTATATTTCCCCTTGTGATATGAACCTTTATTATGCAGTCCGTCGCTTTTATTACTTCCACATCACAAGATCGTATAAAGCTTATTTATCCCACGCCAATCAATCATACATATTTAGAGAGAAATTTTTATTGCTTTGCACCGATGACAACTTACTTGAAGGATCTTATTCAATCCATAGGTAGATATGGTGGACTCTCATGGCAAAACTGGTTTAAGGGTATTTGGAAGCACAAGTAGTATCTCTACTTGGTGCTGAGAATTTGGCTAGCATGAGGGGGAAAGGCAAGCTCAACATGTTAGATGATCCATGACAACATACTTTATCTCAGATATAAGAAAACATAACCCATTACGTTGTCTTCCTTGTCCAACATCAACTCTTTAGCATATCATATTTTGATGAGTGCTCCCAATCATAAAAGATGTCAATAATAGTATATTTATATGTGAAACTTCTCTTTCCTTATTACTTCCTATTAATTGCAACGATGACCAAAGCTATGTTTTCCAACTCCCAACAACTTTTAATCATCACACTCTTTCTATGTGAAGTCATTACTATCAATAAGATCAATATGAACTTTTGTTTCTTTTTATTCTTTTTCTCTTTTCTTTTATTCACCCAAGATCATAGCAAGAAAATCAAGCCCTTGACTCAACACTAATCTTTATTATATAGCTCACAAACTCGATTACATAGAAGGATAATAAAGCAAAACTCATGACTAGATCATACTAAGAACTTTTATTCTACTAGATCAAAATATTACCAAAAGGATCGAACTAAGAAAAACGGTAAAGATAAAAGTGATGGTGATACGATATCGGGGCACCTCCCCCAAGCTTGGCAGTTGCCAAGGGGAGTGCCCATACCCATGTGATTATGTCTCCTTTGTTGGTGAAGAAGGTGGGGTTGTTGATGACGGATAGTCGCACATCGAGCGTTGGAGGTCTTCTAACTTGCGGATAATGCCCTTGAGTGCGATGATATGCTCCTTCAACAAAATATTTTCACGTGCGAGATACTTATTTTGTATACGAGCCAACTCAATCATCTTGAAAGCTTCGATTTATGTAGGGGTAAGAAGATTATGATCCAGTTGAAGGGTGTCTTCTATTGCTGGAACTTGGTCCTCCATGGCCTTCTTGATCCCTTCATCCTTGTTGATCTCCATAGGTTCTTGTCTCTTCAGCTCTATCTTCATTAGCCAAGCATCGTTGCCCTCATGATTGGAGGAGGAGGGAGACGACATAGTGCCTGGCCTTGACAACCCTGACAGAAAACAGCTCGAAACAAAGACAGGAGATTTTTGCGTGATACGGGAGTCAAAACCTTTGGGAGAATATATAGTGAATTTTTACCGACCAAAATACGTATCGTGCAAGAAAACGGAGTCCGGAAGGCACACGAGATGCTCACGAGGTAGGGGGCGCACCCAGGGGGGAGGGGGCGCCCTCCACCCTCGTGGGGTCCTTGTGTCCTGTAACGCCCTCGATGCGGCTATATCTCCCACGTGTCAAAGCATGACTTAGAGGCATAACCGCATTGAAAGCAATGTCGCAAGTGAGGTAATCTTCACACAACCCATGTAATACATAAGGGAAAGAGATACATAGTTGGCTTACAATCGCCACTTCACACAATTACATGAATAAAGCATTACATCATCCAAATACACTCAAGATCCGACTACGGAACCAAAATAAAAGAAGACTACCCCAAAAGCTACACAGATCCCCGATCGTCCCAACTGGGCTCCACTACTGATCAACTAGAACGAAACAAAACAAAGGACAAGGTCTTCATCGAGCTCCTTCTTGAGCTTGGTTGCGTCACCTGCTCGGTAACATCGACACCTGCAAACTGGTTTTGGAAGTATCTGTGAGCCACGGGGACTCAGCAATCTTGCACCCTCGCGATCAAGACTATTTAAGCTTATGGGTAAGGTGAAAGGTATGAGGTGGAGCTGCAGCAAGCAACTAGCATATATGGTGGCTAACATACGCAAATGAGAGCGAGAAGAGAAGGCAAAGCGCGGTCGATAAAAGTATGATCAAGAAGTGATCCTAGAACAACCTACGTCAAGCATTACTCCAACACCGTGTTCACTTCCCGGTCTCCGCCGAGAAGAGACCATCACGGTTACACACGCGATTGGTGCATTTTAATTAAGGTCAACTTCAGGTTTTCTACAACCGGACATTAACAAATTCCCATCTGCCCATAACCGCGGGCACGGCTTTCAAAAGTTCATAACCCTGCAGGGGTGTCCCAACTTAGCCCATCACAAGCTCTCACGGTCAACGAAGGATATTCCTTCTAGCGGGAAGACCCGATCAGACTCGGAATCCCGGTTACAAGACATTTCGACAATGGTAAAACAAGACCAGCAAAGCCACCCTGATGTGCCGACAAATCCCGATAGGAGCTGCACATATCTCGTTCTCAGGGCACACCGGATGAGCCAGACGTCGGGTAAGCCAGCCCAGAGTTGCCCCTGGTAGCCTCGGACATCGCTCAGTTGGACCAACACTTAGAGAAGCACTGGCCCGGGGGGGTTAAAATAAGATGACCCTTGAGCCGGCCGACTCAAGGGAAAGAAAAAGGCTAGGTGGCAAATGGTAAAACCAATGTTGGGCCTTGCTGGAGGAGTTTTATTCAAGGCGAACTGTCAAGGGGTTCCCATTATAACCCAACCGCGTAAGGAACGCAAAATCCGGGAACATAACACCGATATGACAGAAACTAGGGCGGCAAGAGTGGAACAAAACACCAGGCATAAGGCCGAGCCTTCCACCCTTTACCAAGTATATAGATGCATTAATTAAATAAGATATATTGTGATAACCCAACAAGTAAACATGTTCCAACAAGGAACAACATCTCCATGTTCCAACAAGGAACAAACTTCAATCTTCACCTGCAACTAACAACGCTATAAGAGGGGCTGAGCAAAGCGGTAACATAGCCAAACAACGGTTTGCTAGGACAAGGTGGGTTAGAGGCTTGGCTTAACAAAATGGGAGGCATGATAAGCAAGTGGTAGGTATCGTAGCATAGGCATAGCAAAAGAGCGAGCAACTAGCAAGCAAAGATAGAAGTGATTTCGAGGGTATGGTCGTCTTGCCTGAAATCCCGCAAGGAAGAAGAACGAGTCCATGAAGAAGAAAAACGGACTTAGACGAAGAATCCTCACAAATGCAACGTTATCGGAACCAACCCGAAGAAGCAACACCGGAAAGAAAGCAAACAACATAGTAAACAACCACCACATAAGCATGGCATGATGCACAATCAAGTATGATGCATGTCCGGTTTAAAGAGGGCATGGCATGGCAAAGTGCACAAGCAATCCTACAAATTAAGTGGAGCTCAATATGCAATGGGATGCATATTGACGAGACACCACATGACTTATTTAGTTCTCTCTCGTTTATGTACCCAACAAGATTAAATGTTGTTAGCATGGCAAGAGGTGAAGCATAACAAAACAATACCCATTAAACAGTTTAAATGGGGCCGGATATAACAAACAACAAATCCGGTAAATCCCCATATGGATTAGTAATTTATTGCAACAACAATTTAAACATTTTAATTGTTGTTATCATGATGCGGATGACATGAACAAGTTTATGCAATTTTTTACTAAAAGTTGACAAGAGCATTTTAAGGTATTTGTCACCGTGGTGGAAGGAAAAAGGGTGCCACGGCAACGATAACGAAAACGGTGCCACGGCAGCGTTCCAGTTCCGGTAACTCGATTGAGATACCGATGCAAAGGAGAAGTGTGCGGATGCGTGCAAAAAATGGTGGGGCGCTCCTAGATTCCCGGTGTCCCACGGGTTAGTGGCATGGAAAACGAGTGACAATACGGACACGGTGCAGACAAAGGGTGCATCTCATCCAACATGCATTCATGCGTTCACGGGCGTCATCTCGGGGTTATACCTTTGAAGTGTGCGTTTTCGAAGTGTATCGAGTCGGCGTAGAGGAAGTAGTGGAAGTAGTCATTCTCTCATGCTCAAGGGTTGACAGTAGAGGTTCTTGCGATCTCGGCGATGGTAGTGGTACATGTTTATCAGTAGTCGAACATGACGATCCGGAGAGGGTACTTGGCAACATGCACGTCGTCGGTAGTTGTACACAATCGTTGTCGGACTTGACGGATTCGAGGTCTCCGGGTGTAGTGGTACTTGGCGTCCCATCGTGTAGTCGTTTGTCATAGTCGGACTTGACAAAATGCACACCGACTATAGTCGTACACGATTCATAGACGTTCGGGTCTTCCGTAGGGGTACTCGTTACATCTCCAGGTGTAGTGGTACTTGTCATAATCCGAAATGGTCTTGGCGATCTTGACGGATCCAAGTGACACCAGGCATACGTCCACGGTAGTCTTCGGACTTGGGCTCCGGGTAGATGACTTGAGGGTCTCAGTCAGGAGCACTTGTGGCAAAGAAGTGCCCGTGAACGAGACGATGCAGCACGAACATGAGGCGGATGTCACGTTCGGCGAGCAGCGGGGCTCCCTGGTCGGAGTCGGAAGGGACGGCACGAGGCGGTGACAAAGAGGAGGTCGCAGGGAGAGCTGCTGGAGGTGGATGCAGAGGGTCGAACAGGAACGTGGCGGCGCAGCAGCAGCTAGCGAGGCATGGGGGAGGCCTTGCGCGGCGCCGGAGACGGGGAACGGGTGGAACCGAGGTTCCCCGACAGTAGGGATGGCGTCTGGCGATGCGCGGCCCGGGCGGCTCGATGCAGGACGCGGGAGGAGGCTAGAAGGCGCGGCGGCGGCTTGCTGGACTTGGACGCGATGGCACAGCAGCAGAAAAGCTTCGGTGGAGAAAGCAGAGCGCTCGTGCTGCTCGGAATTGAGCCTTTGCTCTCCCGAGCAAGGAGGCGGCGATGGAGACACTCCAGGCGGCGGCGGTGAGCACGGGAGCTCCTCTCCCTGGTGCGAAGCATGCGGCGGCGCTAGGAGACAAGAGGGAGAGGGTCGGGCGCGATGGAAGGAGGGACCGGCGCGGGATCTAGGCAGCAGAGGGAGGAGGGGCACGGATCGGGAGGCGCGGGCGCTCTCCTGGAGCTCGATGCGTGTGGTGGCGGCGTTGAGAAAAACGGATGGGAGGAGGAGGGAACGAGAGAAAGGGGATCGGGCAGGGAACGAGAGGGAGATAGGCTAGGGTTTGCTCGGGCCTTAGCTGTGGGCCGGTGCAGGAGTCTGTGAGGCCCAGGTGGGTAGCGGGGAGAGATGGGCCTAGTGGAGAGGGAGGCGGCGCCTAGGGAGACTGGTGGCTGGGCCTTAGGCCTAGGCTGGGCTTCTCTCTCTCTCTCTTCCCTTATCTCCTTTAGCAGAAAGGAAAATCGAGAGAGGGAAAAGAAGGAGAGGGTTAGGAAAGGATTTTGCGCATAGGGATAATTTCCCAGGACTTGTAAAAATGAGCTTGATCCCGCAAAATAGAAGTGGGCACACGGTTGAAGTTGAATTCAAACTCATTTGAAATTAATTCCAAATGATTTGAATAGGAAGTGAGGTTTGGGGAGGTCCAAAAATGTTGAGACTTTTGGAGGAGCCTCAAAAAAAAGAAGAAAGAATTTTCGACAAGGTTTGGAGATCAACTCGAAGCAGAAAGGCATGGGATTATCTGCACGTGTGTTATGGGTGATTCCAAATTATTGGAATATAATTTATATAGCTCCCTAAAATATTGGGACAATATGTTTTAAAGAGTAATCACCATAGTGAATATCCCTCGATTTAAATGGATCAAAGATCCATGCCATTTATTTAGTTGAGATGCCAAAAAGACTTATGACATGATGACATGATGCAATGCACATGATGACATGAAAGATGCAACACGCAAGCAAATGACAAGGCAACAACAGCGAATAACTGGAAGACACCTGGCACATCGGTCACGGGGCGTTACAACACTCCACCACTACGAGAGGATCTCGTCCCGAGATCTAGAATGGCACCGGAGGGAAAACAGAGGAGGAAGAGGAAGAGAGGAGGTAAAACTAAGTTGCTCCTTTGACAAAAGAGTGAAACCAAAGAACCTTGAAAAGTTGAACAAATTGAAAGAAAGAATACAACAGAGATGAACGAAATTGAAAACACACCTCTAGAAAAGAGGAACAAGGGAGAAAAGCTTCGGACAGCACTCCGGTTAAATGGATAAGCACGAAAAAAACATGATCTTTGACAAAACGAGATGATGGGTAAAAAGAACAACATTGCAATGCCTCCGGAAGAGAGAAATAGAAGCTAGATCATTGAAATCAAAAATGGAGAAGAAAAGCCAACTTTTGTCACAAAAGAGTTTGAAAAGGCATCCTTAGGAGAAGGGTCGAACGGAGTTGTTGGAAAACCAACAACGAAAAGAGTAAGCTTGTAGTGGGCTTATGGAAAACATCTCAAAACCAAGAGGTGAAAATCTGCCACTAACGGGAACGATATATTGGACTGATAACAACAAGGAGATGAGAACTTATCTCACCGATAGGATAAATGAAGAACATGGATCATTTATAAGCACCATAACTAGCAACAATCCTTAGGGAAGGCTATAGGTGAAACATGACACAAGATAACTCCAACGAAGAGATTGGTGGATTGAGAAGAGCTCATGCTCGAAGAAATTGATGGGTTGAAAAGATGACTTGAGCGAAGAAAAAATGATGGATTTAAATATGTCACTCTTGGAAAACTTGTGATCCATGAAACACGAAGGGAAATTATCAAAAATGACATAAAACCACCTCAAAAATGACATAACGAAGGGAAATCTTGATGAACACTTCGAGAAGGAATTAAATCCTTGATGAACCATCATGTAGAACCTCCATGAAGAACTCCGGCAACAAAAGAATGATCAAACGAAAGGAAAGAGAAGTTGAAAACACAAGGTGAATCCTTGCCATGATTGGATGAAACTTTGCGACGAGATAATGCGGAAAAGCTAGGAACTCCGGAAAAGAAAGATGAAGCATCTTGAACTGAGAGTGAGATAAGATGAACCTCCGGAATAAGGAATTGAATTTACCCGATGAAACAAGAATAAGGAATTACATTATGCTTATCCTTCACCAATTAAATTGATGACAATCAACGGATTTGGCACACTACTTATTCTCGTAGCAAGGATTAAGAGAGATATAGCGCCAACTTGGGAAGGTCTTCTATGAACCACCAGTAGGATTGAAACAACGAATAAATTGATATGATACACGAAGTAAGAAGAATCTTGAACGAACCACCATAGGAATTACAAATGAACGAATAAAAGATAACGAAACACCGGGAAGAATTGAAAATGAGCGAAGAAGCTAGAGGGGATTTAGATACATGAGAACAAAGAGATCACGAGCTGATAAGAGAATACTTGAATGATGCGCCGATAAGATTTAGAGAAAGAGAGCTGAAAGTTGAGAATGAATAAATCCGAAATGATGGCCTTCAGAGGCACAAACTGAAAAGACTCCTGAATTGCTCCGGATGGGCGAAAAGAATACTCACAAACAATTATGAGAGGATGGCATCAAGCTAGAACTGAGAATCTTCACGAGAACGGATATGATATGCAGGAAAAAATTCTTCTTCGGTCTTCAAAATCTGAGAATGACGACGATAAACACCACCAAGAATTATTAAGACACTCCGGAAGAATCAAAATAAAGAGGTTGAGCCAATGATGAAAAGAATTCGACAGGTCTTGGGGAAAACATAAGACTGATGATAATTCATTCTTACATCAAACTTCGAAAAGAAATTTGAGGATAGCTCCAGGAAAATAAGAAGAGTCAGGTAAGATCCTGGGAAAAGGCCTGTGGGTTAGGGCCCACTCAAAAGAAACACTGTTGATAAGATTACTTGAAAAGGAGATAGCACCGGTTGAATTAAATGGCTTGAATAAGATAACATCCTTGAAAGATCTTGAATGAATGCAAAGTGGAAAACACGAATCTTCAAGATATCTTGAGCACTCCGGAACAATTGAATAGCGAGAGGTGAATGATTAAGAATTGCACCGGCATGAGAAAGCATTGAAACTAGGAAAGGATATGATCAACAAAGCTTGACTTGAAACCACCGGAGAAGAAAAGGAATGAGTAATGACGAACTTGAAGCTCCGTTAGAATCTTCATGAGAAACACCGGGTAAGGACATTGAAAGGAAAGAAGGAAGAGACTTCACATGAATAAAATTGATACTTGATTAAGAAATCTGAATCCTTGAAGAAAAAGGGTGGGTGGGTGGGAAAACAAAGGCAACTTGGGGACGGATGAAACAAACACCGTTGAGAAGAACTGATACTTGATCTTGTGGATGTTGCAATGATCAGATCCACTTGAAGAGAAGCACCGGTTAAAAGGATTGACATGACAAACTCGATGATCGAGAAGGATTAGTGTTCACATTGGGGTATGAGAACACCGCTTAGGAAAAGGTATGGAATCAACATTTGACTTTGAAGCAACTCAAATACCACAACTCGAAACAAAAACAAAAGGATTGGCTTGCAGAATAAGCCGGAACAAACATATGATAGAGATTTCGTCCGAAGTTTTCGTGGTGGGGCCTACACAGGCTCGATCGTACAGCACCATCATGTACAAGGCAGTGCAGATGACATACGAAGCGTCCCCGAGTCGGCATAGCCAAGGACTCTTTAAGACACAACGAGACCACTGTAAAACCGATCGTGAATAGGCGGACCACTAGACGTCGAACCCCAATTTCATATCATACATCTGTCGAAAAGATATCCTAAGAGCTACTTGAATTCCCACTTATAAACTCCCGAAATTTTTCCGGTTATACAATCAGGTGTTGGGGATACAGGGGAAGCATAATATCTCACCCAAAACTAGCAAATCCTACATCCAGCTGTATCCATCCTTCAACACATAACCAAGAAACCTTCGGAAATCGTCTACCTCAACCTTCGAAAAGCATCCGTTATACAAGTTATAGCAATACTCCCAAACTCCCGCCCCAGTACTGGGTGGCGTCGAGGTTATCTCACCAACAACTGCATAAAAGAGATTTTTGATGTCGGCGAAACTAAACTCAGGTATTCCAGAACTGCAACGATAAAATTGTGACGACAACACCTCGGAGCTCAACTCCCCGGGACACTGCCACAACCCCTAAATGTCAGGAGGCACCAAGAACAATGTTCTCGTCACAAAACCATCGGAACGATTCCAAGATACCCGCGTGATCCTAAATTTTTTTTAGTGAAATTTGAGAAGAGAAGAGTCAAAACTCTATGTCAGGATGCCTTACCAGAGCGATGAAGGGACTGGGGAGTAAAAAGAATTCCTAAACTCTCCGATATATAATTCCTAATGACTCAAAACATTTTTCTAGACTCAACTCGTCCGCTAATTCGATCAAGCAGTGGGGGCTCCTAAGGTCGGGGAAGGCTCTGATACCAACTTGTAAGGCCCTCAATGCGGCTATATCTCCCACGTGTCGAAGCACGACTTAGAGGCATAACCGCATTGAAAGCAATGTCGCAAGTGAGGTAATCATCACACAACCCATGTAATACATAAGGGAAAGAGATACATAGTTGGCTTACAATCGCCACTTTACAAAATTACATGAATAAAGCATTACATCATCCAAATACACTCAAGGTCCGATTACGGAACCAAAATAAAAGAAGACTACCCCAAAAGCTACACAGATCCCCGATCGCCCCAACTGGGCTCCACTACTGATCAACTAGAACGAAACAAAACAAAGGACAAGGTCTTCATCGAGCTCCTCCTTGAGCTTGGTTGCGTCACCTGCTCGATAACATCGGCACCTGCAAATTGGTTTTGGAAGTAGCTGTGAGCCACGGGGACTCAGCAATCTCGCACCCTCGCGATCAAGACTATTTAAGCTTATGGGTAAGGTGAAAGGTATGAGGTGGAGCTGCAGCAAGCGACTAGCATATATGGTGGCTAACATACGCAAATGAGAGCGAGAAGAGAAGGCAAAGCGCGGTCGATAAAAGTATGATCAAGAAGTGATCCTAGAACAACCTACGTCAAGTATTACTCCAACACCGTGTTCACTTCCCGGTCTCCGCCGAGAAGAGACCATCACGGTTACACACGCGATTGGTGCATTTTAATTAAGGTCAACTTCAGGTTTTCTACAACCGGACATTAACAAATTCCCATGCCCATAACCGCGGGCATGGCTTTCAAAAGTTCATAACCCTGCAGGGGTGTCCCAACTTAGCCCATCACAAGCTCTCACGGTCAACAAAGGATATTCCTTCTAGCGGGAAGACCTGATCAGACTCGGAATCCCGGTTACAAGACATTTCGACAATGGTAAAACAAGACCAGCAAAGCCACCCAGATGTGCTGACAAATCCCGATAGGAGCTGCACATATCTCGTTCTCAGGGCACACTGGATGAGCCAGACGTCGGGTAAGCCAGCCCAGAGTTGCCCCTGGTAGCCTCGGACATCGCTCAGTTGGACCAACACTTAGAGA
>NC_041382.1:153189470-153212982 GCF_002162155.2 Triticum dicoccoides | reverse complement strand
AAAATAAGATGACCCTTGAGCCAGCCGACTCAAGGGAAAGAAAAAGGCTAGGTGGCAAATGGTAAAACCAATGTTGGGCCTTGCTGGAGGAGTTTTATTCAAGGCGAACTGTCAAGGGGTTCCCATTATAACCCAAAGGCGTAAGGAACGCAAAATCCGGGAACATAACACCGATATGACGGAAACTAGGGCGGCAAGAGTGGAACAAAACACCAGGCATAAGGCCGAGCTTTCCACCCTTTACCAAGTATATAGATGCATTAATTAAATAAGATATATTGTGATAACCCAACAAGTAAACATGTTTCAACAAGGAACAACATCTCCATGTTCCAACAAGGAACAAACTTCAATCTTCACCTGCAACTAACAACGCTATAAGAGGGGCTGAGTAAAGCGGTAACATAGCCAAACAACGGTTTGCTAGGACAAGGTGGGTTAGAGGCTTGGCTTAACAAAATGGGAGGCATGATAAGCAAGTGGTAGGTATCATAGCATAGGCATAGCAAAAGAGCGAGCAACTAGCAAGCAAATATAGAAGTGATTTCGAGGGTATGGTCATCTTGCCTGAAATCCCGCAAGGAAGAGGAACGAGTCCATGAAGAACACAAACGGGCATAGACGAACAAATCCTCAGAAACGCGACGTTATTGGAACCAACCCGAAGAAGCAACACCAGAAAGAAAGCAAACAACATAGTAAACAACCACCACATAAGCATGGCATGATGCACAATCAAGTATGATGCATGTCCGGTTTAAAGAGGGCATGGCATGGCAAAGTGCACAATCAATCCTACAAATTAAGTGGAGCTTAATATGCAACGGGATGCATATTGACGAGACACCACATGACTTATTTAGTTCTCTCTCGTTTATGTACCCAACAAGATTAAATGTTGTTAGCATGGCAAGAGGTGAAGCATAACAAGACTATACCCATTAAACAGTTTAAATGGGGCCGGATATAACAAACAACAAATTCGGTAAATCCCCATATGGATTAGTAATTTATTGCAACAACAATTTAAACATTTTAATTGTTGTTATCATGATGCAGATGACATGAACAAGTTTATGCAATTTTTTATTAAAAGTTGACAAGAGCATTATAAGGCATTTGTCACCGTGTTGGAAGGAAAAAGGGTGCCACGGCAACGATAACAAAAACGGTGCCACGGCAGCGTTCCAGTTCCGGTAACTCGATTGAGATACCGATGCAAAGGAGAAGTGTGCGGATGCGTGCAAAAAATGGTGGGGCGCTCCTAGATTCCGGGTGTCCCATGGGTTAGTGGCATGGAAAACGAGTGACAATACAGACACGGTGCAGACAAAGGCAGAGCGCTCGTGCTGCTCGGAATTGAGCCTTTGCTCTCCCGAGCAAGGAGGCGGCGATGGAGACACTCCAGGCGGCGGCGGCGAGCATGGGAGCTCCTCTCCCTGGTGCGAAGCGTGCGGCGGCGCTAGGAGACGAGAGGGAGAGGGTCGGGCGCGATGGAAGGAGGGACCGGCGCGGGATCTAGGCAGCAGAGGGAGGAGGGCACGGATCGGGAGGCGCGGGCGCTCTCCTGGAGCTCGATGCGTGTGGTGGAGGCGTTGAGAAAAATAGATGGGAGGAGGAGGGAACGAGAGAAAGGGGATCGGGCAGGGAACGAGAGGGAGATAGGCTAGGGTTTGCTTGGGCCTTAGCTATGGGCCGATGCTGGAGTCTGTGAGGCCCAGGTGGGTAGCGGGGAGAGATGGGCCTAGTGGAGAGGGAGGCGGCGCCTAGGGAGACTGGTGGCTGGGCCTTAGGCCTAGGCTGGGCTTCACTCTCTCTCTCTTCTCTTATCTCCTTTAGCAGAAAAGAAAATCGAGAGAGGGAAAAGAAGGAGAGGGTTAGGAAAGGATTTTGTGCATAGGGATAATTTCCCCGGACTTGTAAAAATGAGCTTGATCCCGCAAAATAGAAGTGGGCACGCAGTTGAAGTTGAATTCAAACTCATTTGAAATTAATTCCAAATGATTTTTATAGGAAGTGAGGTTTGGGGAGGTCCAAAAATGTTGAGACTTTTGGAGGAGCCTCAAAAAAAAAAGAATTTTCGGCAAGGTTTGGAGATCAACTCGAAGCAGAAAGGCATGGGATTATCTGCACGTGTGTTATGGGTGATTCCAAATTATTGGAATATAATTTATATAGCTCCCTAAAATATTGGGACAATATGTTTTAAAGAGTAATCACCATAGTGAATATCCCTCGATTTAAATGGATCAAAGATCCATGCCATTTATTTAGTTGAGATGCCAAAAAGACTTATGACATGATGACATGATGCGATGCACATGATGACATGAAAGATGCAACACGCAAGCAAATGACAAGGCAACAACAGCGAATAACTGGAAGACACCTGGCACATCGGTCACGGGGCGTTACATGTCCTTCCCGGACTGCTACTTAATTTTCTATTTTTCTAAATATT
Organism: Triticum dicoccoides; assembly: GCF_002162155.2. Lineage (NCBI taxonomy): Eukaryota > Viridiplantae > Streptophyta > Magnoliopsida > Poales > Poaceae > Triticum > Triticum dicoccoides. The sequence goes on along the minus strand of NC_041382.1, from coordinate 153,210,521 downwards.
CCAAAACGGAGAAATATTGCCTTAAAATTGTTTTGAAGTCGGTTTACTTACCGTACCACATACCTATTCCTTTTCGGAGTCTGAAACATTCTGGAAAGTGTCTTTTATGTACTCATTCGGGGTTATGGTTTCAATAACATTGGTTTCAACATTTAAGGGATTACCTGAGATATAATGTTTGATTCTTTGACCATTTACCACCTTCGGATTTGTGCCTTCGAAGTTGTTGATTTTTATGGCACTGGAACGATTGACCTCCTCGATAACATAGGGGCCTTCCCATTTAGAGAGAATTTTACCTGCAAAAAATCTTAAACGAAAGTTGTATAGCAATACATAATCACCTACATTAAACTCACGCTTTTGTATACTTTTGTCATGCCATCTTTTAAACTTTTCTTTAAATAACTTTGCATTTTCATAAGCTTGGGTTCTCCATTCATCAAGTGAGCTAATATCAAATAACCTCTTCTCACCGACAAGTTTGAAATCATAATTGAGCTCTTTAATAGCCCAATAAGCCTTATGTTCTAGTTCGAGAGGTAAGTGACATGCTTTTCCATATACCATTTTATACAGAGACATACCCATAGGATTTTTATATGCAGTTCTATAGTCCCATAATGCATCATCAAATTTCTTGGACCAATTCTTTCTAGACCTATTGACAGTCTTTTGCAAAATTAATTTGAGTTCTCTATTACTCAATTCCACTTGACCACTAGACTGTGGGTGATACGGAGATGCAATTCTATGATTGACGTCATATTTAGCAAGCATTTTATGGAAAGCACCATGAATAAAATGTGAACCACCATCAGTCATTAAATATCTAGGGACTCCAAACCTCGGAAAAATAACTTCTTTAAGCATTTTAATAGAAGTGTTATGATCAGCACTACTAGTTGGAATAGCTTCTACCCACTTAGTAATGTAATCAATAGCAACTAAAATATGTGTATATCCATTAGAGGCAGGAAAAGGTCCCATATAATCAAAGCCCCAAACACCAAATGGTTCAATAACAAGTGAATAATTCATAGGCATTTCTTGACGTCTACAGATATTACCAATTCTTTGACATTCATCACAAGATAGGACAAACTTACGGGCATCCTTGAAGAGAGTAGGCCAATAAAAACCGGATTGCAATACCTTATGTGTAGTTCTATCTCCCGCGTGGTGTCCTCCATAAGTTTTAGAGTGGCACTTGCGTAGGATCTGTTCCTGTTCATGCTCAGGTACACAACGTCTAATAACACCATCTACTCCTTCTTTATAAAGATGTGGGTCATCCCAAAAGTAATGTCTCAAATCATAGAAGAACCTTTTCTTTTGTTGGTATGTGAAGCTAGGTGGTATGAATTTAGCAACAATGTAATTAGAATAATCAGCATACCAAGGAGTACTATGAGAAGTACTTATGACATTTAATTGTTCATCAGGAAAGCTATCATCAATAGGTAGTGGGTCATCAAGAACATTCTCTAACCTAGATAAGTGTCTGCAACGGGGTTCTCAGCTCCTTTTCTATCAACAATATGCAAATCAAATTCTTGTAGCAAGAGAACCCATCTAATAAGTCTAGGTTTAGCATCTTTCTTCTCCATAAGATATTTAATAGCAGCATGATCAGTGTGGATAGTTACTTTAGAATCAACAATATAAGGTCTGAACTTATCACAAGCAAATACAACTGCTAAAAGTTCTTTTTCAGTAGTAGCATAATTTCTTTGAGCATTGTCTAGATTCTTACTAGCATAATGGATAACATTTAATTTCTTATCAACTCTTTGCCCTAGAACAGCACATACAGCATAATCGCTAGCATCACACATAATTTCAAAGGGTAAATTCCAATTAGGTGGCTGAACAATAGGTGCAGAGACTAATGCTTTCTTAAGTATTTCAAATGCTTCTACACAATCATCATCAAAGACAAATGGTATATCTTTTTGTAATAAATTAGTCAGAGGCCGAGAAGTTTTTGAGAAGTCCTTAATGAACCTCCAATAATATCCGGTGTGACCAAGGAAACTTATTATACCTTTGATGTCCTTGGGACATGGCATCTTTTCAATAGCATCAACCTTGGTTTTATCAACTTCAATACCTCTTTCAGAAACTTTATGCCCCAAGACAATACCCTCATTAACCATAAAGTGGCACTTTTCCCAATTCAAGACAAGATTAGTTTCTTCACATCTCTGCAAAACTCGATCAAGATTGCTCAAGCAATCATCAAAAGAAGATCCATAGACGGAAAAGTCGTCCATGAAAACCTCACATATCTTTTGTCAGAGAATATAGCCATCATGCATCTTTGAAAGGTAGCAGGTGCATTACATAAACCAAAAGGCATACGTCTATAAGCAAAAGTACCAAAAGGGCATGTAAAAGTAGTCTTTGATTGATCTTTAGCCAACACAGGTATTTGAGAGAAACCAGAATAACCATCTAGAAAGCAGTAATGTGTATGTTTGCATAATCTTTCTAGCATTTGATCGATAAAAGGTAAAGGGTAATGATCTTTCTTAGTAGCCTTATTTAATTTGCGGAAATCAATTAACATCCTATAACCTGTAATAATTCTTTGTGGAATCAATTCATCTTTATCATTAGGAACAACAGTAATACCTCCCTTCTTAGGGACACAATGAACAGGACTTACCCACTGACTATCAGCAATGGGATAAATTATACCTGCCTCCAGAAGCTTTAGTATTTCTTTTCTTACCACCTCTTTCATTTTAGGATTCAGACGTCGTTGAGGATCACGAACTGGTTTGGCATCTGCTTCCAAATTTATTTTATGTTGACATAGAGTGGGACTCATGCCTTTAAGATCATCAGGAGTATATCCAATAACAGCACGGTGCTTCTTCAGAGTTTTCTATAATCTTTCTTCTTCATGCTCTGAAAGGTTAGCACTAATAATAACAGGATACATCTTCTTTTCATCAAGATAAGCATATTTAAGATTATCAGGCAATGGTTCAAGCTCAAACACGGGATCACCCTTAGGTGGAGGGGGATCCCCTAGGATTTCAACAGGCAAATTGTGTTTCAGCATAGGTTCCTGTTTAAAGAATACTTCGTCTATTTCCCTTCTTTCATTCATAAACATATCATTCTCATGGTCTAGCAAATATTGTTCTAAAGGATCATTAGGAGGTACGGCAATAGAAGCAAGACCAATAATTTCATCATTACTAGGCAATTCTTCTTCATAGTGTTGTTTACTAAATTTAGAGAAATTAAACTCATGAGTCATATCATCCAAGCCGACAATAACAACATTCTTTTCGCAGTCTATCTTAGCATTAACAGTGTTCAAGAAGGGTCTACCAAATATAATGGGACAAAAACTATCTTGTGGGGAACTAATAAAAAGAAAATCAGCAGGATATTTAGTTTTCCCGCACAATACTTCAACATCTCTAACAATTCCCATTGCTGAAATAGTATCTCTATTAGCAAGTTTAATTGTGACATCAATATCTTCTAACTCAGCAAGTGTAATTTAATGCTTGATTTCTTTATACAAGCCATAAGGTATAACACTAGCACTAGCACCCATATCACATAAGCCATGATAACAATGTTCTCCTATTTTAACAGAAATAACAGGCATACCTACCACAGGTTCATGTTTATCTTTAGCACAAGGTTTAGCAATTCTACAGTTTCACCATAGAACTGAATAACATGCCCATCAATATTATCAGACAAGAGCTCTTTAACAATAGCAACATTAGGTTCAACTTTAACTTGTTCAGGAGGTGTATATGTTTTAATATTGCTTTTATGAACCACAATTGAAGCTTTAGCATGATCCTTTATCCTAACAGGGAAAGGTGGTTTCTCAACATAAGAAGTAGGAACAATAGGATCATTATAAGTGATAGTCTTTTCTTCAACTTTAATAGGTGCGGCTACTTTTACTTCTATGGGAGGATGATATTTAAACCACTTCTCCTTAGGGAGATCAACATAAGTAGCAAAAGATTCACAGAAAGAAGCTACTATCTCATAATCAAGTCCATATTTAGTGCTAAACTTACGGAAAATATCGGTATCCATAAAAGATTTAACACAATCAAACTTAGGTTTCATACCTGACTCCTTACCATTGTCGAGGTCCCAATCTTCAGAGTTGCGTTTAATTCTATCCAATAAATCCCATTTGAATTCAATAGTCTTCATCATAAAAGAGCCAGCACAAGAAGTATCGAGCATGGTGCGATTATTTTCAGAAAGCCGAGCATAAATTTTTTGAAGCTCATGATTGGGGCATGAATATAACATTGATTTAAGCCTCCCCCAAGCTTGAGCAATGCGTTCTCCTTCGCGAGGCCAAAAATTATATATATAATTGCGATCACGATGAACAAGATGCATAGGGTAATACTTTTGATGAAATTCCAATTTCAATCTTCTATAATTCCATGATCTTGTATCATCACATAGCCTATACCATACCAATGCGTCTCCCTTCAAAGATAAAGGGAAGAACTTCTTCTTAGAAACATCATCGGGTATACCTGCAAGCTTAAATAATCCATAAACTTCATCCACATATATTAGGTGTTCATCAGGATGCTTTGTTCCATCTCCTGTAAAAGGATTAGCTAGCAGTTTTTCTATCATACTCGAAGGATACTCATAAGGAATTTCATTTTCATATTCATTTTCAATAGGTTCAGTAGGTTGAGGAGCAACTCTTTGCTCTACTGGTTGGGGTGAAGATACCCTGAACAAGCCCCTCAGAGGATTACTTTCCATAGTAACAAGTGACAATAAATTTCAGCACAATATATAAATTTTTCCTTACCAAATTCCACCTACCAAAGGCGCTTCACTCCCCGGCAACGGTGCCAGAAAAGAGTCTTGATGACCCACAAGTATAGGGGTTCTATCGTAGTCCTTTCGATAAGTAAGAGTGTCGAACCCAACGAGGAGCGGAAGGAAATGATAAACGGTTTTCAGCAAGGTATTCTCTACAAGTACTGAAATAAGTGGTAACAGATAGTTTTGTGATGAGATAATTTTTAACGAGCAACAAGTAACAAAAGTAAATAAAGTGCAGCAAGGTGGCACAATCCTTTTTGTAGCAAAGGACAAGCATGGACAAACTCTTATATAAGGAAAAGCGCTCCCGAGGACACATGGGAATATCGTCAAGCTAGTTTTCATCATGCTCATATGATTTGCGTTCGGTACTTTGATAATTTGACATGTGGGTGGAACGGTGCTTGGGTGCTGTTCTTACTTGAACAAGCATCCCACTTATGATTAACCTCTATTGCAAGCATCCGCAACTACAACAAAAGTATTAAGGTAAACCTAACCATAGCATGAAACATATGGATCCAAATCAGCCCCTTACGAAGCAACGAATAAACTAGGGTTTAAGCTTCTGTCACTCTAGCAACCCATCATCTACTTATTATTTCCCAATGCCTTCCTATAGGCCCAAATAATGGTGAAGTGTTATGTAGTCGGCGTTCACATAACGCCACTAGAGGCTAGACAACATACATCTCATAAAAATATCGAACGAATACCAAATTCACATGACTACTAATAGAAAGACTTCTCCCTTGTCCTCAGGAACAAACATAACTACTCACAAAGCATATTCATGTTCATAATCAGAGGGGTAATAATATGCATAAAGGATCTAAACATATGATCTTCCACCAATTAAACCAACTAGCATCAACTACAAGGAGTAATTAACACTACTAGCAACCTACTAGCACCAATCCCGGACTTGGAGACAAGAATTGGATACAAGAGATGAACTAGGGTTTTGAGATGAAATGGTGTTGATGAAGATGTTGATGGAGATTGCCCTCTCCCGATGAGAGGAGCGTTGGTGATGACGATGGCGATGATTTCCCCCTCCGGGAGGGAAGTTTCCCCGGCAGAACAGCTCTCCCTCCTTATGTAAACCTTGTAAAATAAGAGATAATAGCTATAAGTATTGTGACATAATGTGAAATAACAGCCCATAATGCAATAAATATCGATATAAAAGCATGATGCAAAATGGACGTATCAAGTTGTCCAGAGAATAGATCTTGGAACATCGGAAGCAAATCCCCTTTGATAATATGCCAAGATTTTTTATAAAATTCCACCGGAAAACCATCCAGCCTTGGAGCCTTATTTTTCTTCATTTGTGAAATGGCCTCAAACACCTCTTTCTCCATAAATGGGGCGGTCAAAATCTCATTCTCGTCTGACGCAAGTTGAGGGACATCCTCAACCCTGGAGGCCCAAACAGCTGCTTATAGTAATTGGTTATATAAACTTTCAGATTTTTCTTGTCCTAAAATCGTCCCCTCGTCCTGCTCGAGCTGAAATATCCTCTTCTTGCGGTGCTTGCCATTTGAATAATATGAAAGAATTGAGTGTTATCATCCCCTTGGACGATTTTGCGAACCTTAGCTCGCAATGCCCACTTTAATTCCTCCTCTCGAAGAAGTTCTTTCAGTCGCAACTCCACCTCCACCTTAGTTTCCAGCTCTCTGGTATCTAAAATAGTAGACTTGGCTTTTAAGTCTAGGGATTGAATAAGTAGAAGGAGCCTTTCCTTCTCAGCCTTATAAATCCCATGCGTATGTTTAGCTGTAACACCCGGATGTAACTTGACATATTTGTAACTCTGACTCTTGCCGTTTTCAGCTTTAAGTTATGAGTTTCCCTTCGTGTTTGGGTTTTGTCTTTCATTTTGCATTTTGTTCATGTCATGCATTTCATATCATGTCATCATGTGCATCGCATTTGCATTCGTGTTCGTCTCATGCATCCGAGCATTTTACCCGTTGTCCGTTTCGCAATCCGACACTCCCACATGCACCGGCGCACCCCACTTGTCTCTTTTCGTGAGCGGGTTTTAAACGTTCTCAGAATGGACCGAGATTTGTTAAGTGGCCTTGGTACACCACCGGTAGACCGCCTGTCAAATTTTGTTCCATTCGGAGTCGGTTTGATGCTCCAAGGGTTAACCGGGTAACCGCAAAGGCCTCTTGTGTGTTGCAGCCCAACACCCCTCCAAAACAGCCCAATAGCCCATCTAAACCATCTCCATGTCTTCTGTCGTCGGATCACGGTCGTGCAGGCGAAAACTACACGTCATTTGGACACTCCAAACTTCCCCTACCTATAAATATGTGCACTCCTCCGAAATCCCGGGTCCATAAACCGTAGAACTCTTCCCCGCCGCCACCGGACGTGTCCAACCCCCGTCGGACGTCCCGCGCCGCCGCCGCGCACCAGTGAAGCGCTGAGACATGGCGCGCAACCGCCAGCCTCCGCCAAAGCCCGCCGGGCCCGTGGCCGGCCCGCTCCCCGCCGCGCCTCATCCCGCATCGCCCGGCCACGCCTCCTCCCGCATCGCCCGGCGCGCCGCCGCCCGTCCTCTTCGTCTTCGGCCGCCAACCCGCGCCGCCGACCTCACCGGCGCTCTCCGTCAGTCGCGATCGCCGGGGCCGCCGCTCAGCCTTCCACGCGCCGCCGCCCCTCTCCTTCACCGGAGCGCCCTGCCGGTGCCGCCGCCCCTCTCCCTCGACGCTGACCGTCTTCTTCCACTCCGGCTAGAACTCCAGCGAGCTCACCGACGAACCTCGATCCGCGTGCGAACCCTAGATCCAGATCTGGGTGAGGTGAAATTCCACTAAGTCTTTCCCCTTTGATATTTTGAGGCCATGTTCATCATGTCGTATCTCGGTGACCGTAGCTCCGTTTCATGCATATGATATGTCGAATTGTTTGTCTTGATGAGCTCTTCATGTTAGAAGCATTTCCGTGCATGTTCATATTCATTATTATGCCACTTTCATTGATGCAAGGGTGCTATAAAATGTTAACTGCTGGTACTTATCAGATCATGAGGTTTTGTGATTTTTGTTGCATTTGATGTGTGCATCATATGAGCTTGAGGTCTACATGAGTTTTGAACTACACCATGCCATCTTTACAGGGGTGCTTGTCTTGTATTTTTGTGATCTATGTGGTGACTAGCACAAGCATGCAAAGTAACATCCGCAATGCTGCTATTTTCAGGGACTTAGAATTTTGCTAGGTCCTTTTCCTGCTGTTATTTTGATGCCATGTAAACTTGATGATACAGTGATATCCATGCTTATTTTGGGATACTTCGGTAAGGATGTTTTGAACTTGTGGTTGTGCTCTATCCATCCATGCCCCTGTTTGCAATTATGGAGTGCCCTAGCATGTCTTGTTCTTGCTCTACTTTTGCTATAAAATGTTCTTGGCAGAATGTTGACATGTTAATCAATTTTGCCATGGTTGTTGCTAGTGATCCACACATCCTATGAACTTGCTCTTGCTATTATTAGCTTCATGAACATGTCTTCTTGCTGTTGGTATTCTTTTTTGTCATGCAATGCTTCGTGGTGAGTGGTTTGAGCTCGCAAAGTTGCTATCATAATTCTGTTTATGTCATGCTTTGTTTTTCTGCTAAGTCTGAAACTGTTAATAAAACTTGTTATGTTTACATGGGTGCCATCATATCTTCTGTGCTTTTTTAGCTCATGATAAGTAAGGGACTTTTGATCTATGCATTTAGTAGAATCACGCCATGCCTTTTTTGCGATGATATGTTCTTGTAGCATTTTTTCTTGCTCAAAACATTGCTTCCTCATGTTGTTTATGCCATGTTAGTATTTTCACCAAGTCTGTGAAGCTGATATCTTTTACACTTTTGCCATTGTTTGAACCTGCTCTTGTGTGATTTAGCCGTAGCTCATTGTTCATGTTTTGGCGAGCATCTCTTGTACATCACTCTCATATGCTTTGTCGCTATGTTGGAGTGCAGTAGCTTTGTTTCTTGTTGCATTCTAAGTGGCATCATGTTGTTAATCGCAGAATAGCATCAACCTTGTTTTGCTTGTCATTTGCAAACCGTGCATCCGTTTTCGTTGATCTTTATATTGATTTCAACCGAAATCATCTCATCTTTCCAGTGGCGCACTTGGTTTGCCAAGTTGATGCCTTGATCATTCTTTCCCTTCCGGAGCATGCATATGCATTGCATATCATGTCTTGCATATCATGCCATGTATTGCATCATGTTGCTTGTGCATTGCACCGTGATTGATTGTTGTTCATTTTTCTTGTGTTCTTGCCTTGGGTAGAGCCGGGAGATGAGTACGTGACCGAGGAACCTATTGAGTACGTTAACAAGGATCAAGCTTTCGACAACTCTGAGAACTTTGCAGGCAAGATGACCATACCCTTGAAATCACTTCTATCTTTGCTTGCTAGTTGTTCGCTCTATTGCTATGTCGCGCTACCTACTACTTGCTTATCATGCCACCCATATTGCCATGTCAAGCCTCTAACCCACTTTTCCTAGCAAACTGTTGTTTGGCTATGTTACCGCTTTTGCTCAGCCCCTCTTATAGCGTTGCTAGTTGCAGGTGAAGTTGAAGTTTGTTCAATGTTGGAACATGGATATTGTTGGGATATCATTATTATATCTTATTTACTTTAATGCATCTATATACTTGGTAAAGGGTGGAAGTCTCGGCCTTATGCCTGGTGTTTTGTTCCACTCTTGCCGCCCTAGTTTCCGTCATACCGGTGTTATGTTCCTTGATTTTGCGTTCCTTACGCGGTTGGGTGTTATGGGAACCCCTTGACAGTTTGCTTTGAATAAAACTCCTCCAGCAAGGCCCAACCTTGGTTTTACCATTTGCCAACTAAGCCTTTTCCCTTGGGTTCCGCGGACTCAAGGGTCATCTTTATTTTAAACCCCTGGGCCAGTGCTCCTCTGAGTGTTGGTCCAAACTGGGCGATGTCCGGCGCCCCCTGGGCAACCAGGGTCTATGCCAACCCGACGTCTTGCCCATCCAGTGTGCCCTGAGAATGAGATACGTGCGACTCCTATCGGGATTTGTCGGCACATCGGGTGGCTTCGCTGGTCTTGTTTTACCATTGTCGAAATGTCTTGTAACCAGGATTCCGAGACTAATCGGGTCTTCCCGGGAGAAGGAATATCCTTTGTTGACCGTGAGAGCTTGTGATGGGCTAAGTTGGGACACCCCTATAGGGTATAAACTTTTGAGAGATGTGCCCGCGGTTATGTGGCAGATCGGAATTTGGTAATATCCGGTTGTAGAGAACTTGACACTTAACTTAATTAATATGAATCAACCGCGTGTGTAGCCGTGATGGTCTCTTTTCGGCGGAGTCCGGGAAAAGAACACGGTCTCGTGTTATGCTTGAACATAAGTAGCTTCAGGATAACTTCTTGATCACTTATAGCTTCTCGACCGTGCATTGCTTCTCTTCTCGCTCCCATTTGCATATGTTAGCCACCATATATGCTAGTGCTTGCTGCAGCTCCACTTCACTACCCTTTTCTACCCATAAGCTTAAATAGTCTTGATATCGCGGGTGTGAGATTGGCGAGTCCTCGTGACTCACGGATACTTCCAAATAGTTGTAGGTGCCGAGGATACCAGTGCACCGAACTCAAGTGGGAGTTTGACGAGGATTCGGGCCGTTACTATGTTTCTTTTCCGGATGATCAGTAGTGGAGCCCAGTTGGGACGATCGGTGTCGGGGATATACCCCGCGGTATCACCCGGCCGGAAGTATGACCCGGTCGGACTTGGCGGATCACAGAGACCCGGCGAGTATTTGGTGACTTACTGATGACCCCAACAGCGGGTCAGATGGTTGACAAGGCCCAAGGCCCAGAAGGCCGGTTCATGTGATGGTGGGCCGGCTTAAGAGAAAGGCATAAGGAATATTCTCGTGTAAAGGAAGCAAGACTAGGACTCCACTTGTAATAGAGTAATCCTAATCCTACTAGGACTAGCCATGTAACCTGCCCCTTCAACTTATATAAGGAGGGGTAGGGCTCCCCCAAAGAGGGACAAGCAACAAGCAATAATCTCTAGGGCTAGACACAAAGGGGGAGCCGGCTTATGCGGCGACTCTCTCATGAGCATAATGAGATCTATCCACAAACAACATGTAGGGCTATTACCAGATGATGTTTCCCGGGGCCCGAAGCTGCCTAAATCCTTGTCTTGTGTTGCGTCTCTCGATTCCGCTCAACCCCTCTCAAGCTACCACATAGATGCGTTGGCCTCATGACTAAGTTCTCACACTAGGACATCTACCGTGACAGTTCCACGACAGTTGGCGCCCACCGTGGGGCCTGCGCACGGTGGTGTTGAGTTCTTGAAGGGAGATCTTTAAGAAACAAGAAGCTCGCGATTGCCAGGTGAATAAGAGTCGGTGCAAAGTTCAGGGATTGATGAGATGGCAACCTGAGTGAATAAGGAAGAGCCGGTACGAAATAATCACGCAAGATAACCCAGCATGGGACGAAACTTGGTCAGAGCCAGCAAATTCACCATATTATGCTCCGAATCATGATTAACCTTGGGACTCGATGTACGACGATCAAGGTTCTGGTCCAAGAGAAACTAGAATTGCATCAGATACACTGCCGCAAAGTTGCCAAGTTGATTTGACAGATAGGTGATCCAGTCCAAAGCCAGATCGAATTTTTTGGAGAGGTGACGCGTGTCGCTGAGACCGACTGGATGTCCATTACGCACCGACCAAACCTGATGTTACAACATGTAACTTCCTTCCAAAGCAGCCGTGTTACATGATAGCTTCAAGACCCGACGGAGGAGGACTACTTTGCTTTCCAAGATGGTTTGATTGTTGTTAGCTGGTATGATCAAAACCGACGCTCAAGACCGACTGTTTTGTTTGTACTACTACTAGTATCTTATGCGAGGAAAAAAATCAGTTTTTGGTTCAGTCTTTCGTTGTTATGTGCACACCTAGCCAACACAGCGGCATATATGGTCAATTTACAAAGAATCAGTCAAATCTGCGTCCGAGATGGACTGGCACAAGGATCTAAGGCCAAGACAAATTTCCACTGCCCCGCCGTCTCAAAAACGCTCTAGTCCAGGAGAGTATATTGCATCAATTCAGTAAATTAGTACTACTTTCTCACCTGGAGATCAAGAAGCTATCATTGGTTTACATCATCAAGACAAACATCAGCTATTATGTTTAATTGATGCCCAAGGCAAATACAAGTGAAACTACAGGGTGCAGGTGTTACCCAAAAAATAAGAAAATCTGGCTGGCCTAGGTCTCAATTCCGATCAGTGCGCTTCCGTCCGGCGCTTGCGAGTCGCCAACTCTAAACCACTGACGCCCCTCCGCAGCCGCAGCACTTGCGTTAAGCCGCCACCGCCTCGCGACCCCTGGACCTCACCAAGTCGCCGGGCCGCCCGGCTGCCTCTGCCATGGCTCGCTGCGGTTGCATCCCTATGCCTCGGAGCCACCTTGGCTGCTTTTGCCACTCTCTATCCGGGGCTACCTCCCCGTCGTCCGCACCGGCGTCCATGAACCGCCTCTACTTCCATCTCTACCGCAGCTCGCACCGCGTGATGGCTGACCACTGGCCCCTGCCACTGCCTTGTCACACTGTGTTGTGCCAAGCCGCCGGCCGCCTCCCGCTGGCTTTGCTGCACCATGGCACCTCTGCCACGGCTCCGTCGCCAAATCGCCGGCCTTGCTCCACTGATCTCTGTGAGCCACCTCTTACTTTCCACTCGCCGTCGCTGCGGATTCGAGCCGTCTACGGATCAGACATGTCTTCGTTGCTGCGTTACAAGTCGCCTTCTGCTGCGTGTGGCCGCAGCCCTAAGCTGGCGGTGTTTCAGTTATCTCAAAGCATGCAGCTGTGGCTCTAAACACGTTGGAGTTTACAAGAGAAAGTAATCAAAGAAAGGAAGGTCCTGGGGTACGGCCCATCCCCGCCGATACAGTGCAGAGCGGCCTTTGCCACGTTGCCAGACAGCCGCCCTTGCGTTGCCCTTAACCCGCCGTCGCCTCGACAAGCCGCCGCCGTGGCCAAATCAATCGTTAGCCGTCTCTGCCTCAATGCCTGTGAACCGCTGTTGCGATTTCCACTACAGACTTTAAACCGCCTTTTCTCCGGGTCCGTCGTTCCTCCCCGCGCTTCCCGTCCCTTGCCTCCAGCAGCGTGAGCCACCTGATGCGCCAAGCCGCCCCCGACTGGTGAGCCGCCGAGCTGGCCCGCCGCGTCCCATACTAGGGCTGCTGGAGTTCATGATGGAAAATAGGTTGCGATTGCTGGAACTGAACCTGTAACTCACGGATGAGGGGAAGGGGCTACAGATGAACCACTGGTGCTACTTACTCCATGTGAGATCAAGGATGATGTATACTTTGGTTGCTAGTTCTACTACTGTTGCTACAGAAGCACTAGTACTAGTTGACTGATCTGGCACTAGTCGCTGTGAACTGTTACATCCACTGTATGATATTACCAGCCGGAGGATAATGGAGCAGTGCAGGCATGCATGTATGTGTTGGTTCGAGGACATCAACCCAGGCGTGCGTAGACAGCCCTGTTCGACGTGGTGCCCCTACGTGCTACCTGTTACTTACTGCCTGAAGAAAGAGGGGCGTGGTGCTGCAATTATTTTGTTGTCGAGAAAGGGGGACGTTTGCTTATGCCATGTGATACGTCTCCAACGTATCTACTTTTCCAAACACTTTTGCCCTTGTTTTGGACTCTAACTTGCATGCTTTGAAAGGAACTAACCCGGACTGACGCTGTTTTCAGCAGAATTACCATGGTGTTATTTATGTGCAGAAACAAACGTTCTCGGAATGACCTGAAACTTCACGGAGCCACTTTTCAGAAAATAAGAAAAATACCTGCAAAATATGAAGGCCAGGGGCCCACCACCTTGCCACGAGGGTGGGGGGCGCGCCCCCTACCTCGTGGGCCCCCTGTTGCCTCTCCGACTCCAACTCCACCTCCATATATTGAGTTTCGGGGAGAAAAAAATCAGAGAGAAAAAATCATCGCGTTTTACGATACAGAGCCATCGCCAAGCCCTAAAACCTCTCGGGAGGGCTGATCTGGAGTCCATTCGGGGCTCCGGAGAGGGGAATCTGTCGCCATCGTCATCATCAACCATCCTCCATCACCAATTTCATGATGCTCATCGCCGTGCGTGAGTAATTCCATCATAGGCTTCCTGGACGGTGATGGGTTGGATGAGATCTATCATGTAATCGAGTTAGTTTTGTTAGGGTTTGATCCCTAGTGTCCACTATGTTCTGAGATTGATGTTGCTATGACTTTGCTATGCTTAATGCTTGTCACTAGGGCCCGAGTGCCATGATTTCAGATCTGAACCTATTATGTTTTCATCAATATATGAGTGTTCTTGATCCTATCTTGCAAGTCTATAGTCACCTATTATGTGTTATGATCCGTTAACCCCGAAGTGACAATAATCGGGATACTTACCGGTGATGACTGTAGTTTGAGGAGTTCATGTATTCACTATGTGTTAATGCTTTGTTCCGATTCTCTATTAAAAGGAGGCCTTAATATCCCTTAGTTTCCGTAAGGACCCCACTGCCACGGGAGGGTAGGACAAAAGATGCCATGCAAGTTCTTTTCCATAAGCACGTATGACTATATTCGGAATACATGCCTACATTATATCAATGAACTGGAGCTAGTTCTGTGTCGCCCTAGGTTATGACTGTTACATGATGAACCGCATCCGGCATAATTCCCCCTTACCGATCCATTGCCTACGAGCTTTCCATATATTGTTCTTCGCTTATTTACTTTTCCGTTGCTATTGCTATCATCACTACAAAATACCAAAAACATTACTTTTACTACTGTTACCTTTTGTTACCGTTATCACTACTATCATATTACTTTGCTACTAAACACTTTGCTGCAAATATTAAGTTTCCAGGTGTGGTTGAATTGACAACTCAGCTGCTAATACTTGAGAATATTATTTGGCTCCCCTTGTGTTGAATCAATAAATTTGGGTTGAATACTCTACCCTCGAAAACTGTTGCGATCCCCTATACTTGTGGGTTATCACCGCGCCACTCAACAGAACCAGTCGTAGACGCGTCATGCTGAGTCGCCTCTATCGTATTGAGCCGCTGGATACACCAGTCTGCCCGAACCGCCGGGATTATATTGAGTCGCCGATCTACCTAAGTCGCTTCTGTCATGACGAACGGATCATTGGTCGACTAGGTAAATCAGGTGAAATCTATCTAAATTTATTTTATTAACCCATATTGTTTTCATCAAAGAACAATTACTTGGTTTATGATATTTTTTGCAGGACCATTATCCCTTACAAAAACGTGTCGCAAAAGGGGCATGAGAAAATATTATTTTTGCACTAGCACTCGTCCTGTGCAAGTTGCCACCCCCGCTACATCAACACATGTGACTGACTCATTGTTCGTGCCCATGACCGACTCGCCCGTCCGCTCTCGCGGCCGGTTCACGTGTCCACGCCGGCTTACAACAAGGAGGACAACTTGCTCGTCTGTACCTGCTTACGACGCTGCAGCCGACTCATCTGTCTGTTTCCCGCGGCCGACTCGCTCGTAATTGATTTCAGCTTCACCATGGTGATCATCAACTCCGCGGTGGATAATTTCTGGTTTAACATATCAGGTGAAATCCATCCAGTATATTTTTATATTATATATTGCTTTTCTTTAAAAGAGCAATTACTCTGGTATGCAAGTTCTCCAATGCAGGACAAGTTATATCATTGAGTTGTTGACTGATTCATACCGGTTTATATCATGGTCAAATATGGAGAATCTCAAGACAACTCGATGACATGACTCAGTAAATGATTGCCAATTTAAAGCAGATTCAAGAACTCCAGATCATAGGAGGGAAAAATAACCCGGCCCCGGAGGCTACTGCCTTATTGGCGAATACTTAAAGGTTGTCAAGAAAATTTCCGGCTTAAAAAGAAGGATTCTGGTTCAAAATCCGGTTCAAGGGAAATCTGTCTCCCACAAAGCGCTGAAGCTCTCAATATCCAGTTTAAAATCTGGCTTAAGGGAAATGTGTCTCCCATAAAGCGTTGAAGCTCTCAATATCCGGTTTAAAATCTGGCTCAAGGTAAATCTGTCTCCCACAAAGCTTTGAAACTCTCAATATCCGGTCCAAAATCCTGGTTCAAGAAGAATTTATCTCTCGCAAAGCTCGAGTTCTCAGGAAAAATTAAAGGGACCAAACAGAGTCTGTTGCAAGGCACAACTCAAACATAGGTACCCTGCTTTAAAACGACCAAAACGGGGTTGATCGTATTTGAATCCGGCTTTCCCTTTGGTCCGGCTCACGATCGTATTCGAATCTAGCCGTTAAACCTCATGATCACTAGGGGGCTTCCTGTTCAAACATAGGTCGTATTCGAACCAAAGAGAACATAGTTGTCTGTACCCTCTTGATCGGCACAATGCCAAACTCACTAGGGGGCTTATTGATTGTATTCGAATCATAGCTTAACACCTTTTGGGTCCGACTTGGATCGTATTCGAATCAGGGTTGTTAAAAACCTCTCAAGGTCATTTGGGGGCTTCCTGTTCAAACATAGGTCGTATTCGAACCAAAGAGAACACAGCTATCGGTACCCTCCTGATCGGCACAACGCCAAAGCCACTGGGGGCTACATGATCGTATTCGAATCCTAGCTTAACCCCTTTGGTTCGGTTTACTGATCGTATTCGAATCAGAAGCCTCAAATTCTTCTTTCTATTTTGCTTAAGTTTTTTGAAAACAGTCTTTTGGGTTTGCCTTGAGACTTTTTGTTCATATTTGAAGCATATATGTGGTTTCGATTAACCCGGCTTGACTTCTGATGATAAGTCGTCATATATGACAATCATAAACATTTGGAAGTTTTTGGCTTCTAAAGATTGGGTTATCACCCTTACTGCACAGGGATCCTAAACCGGCAGTACGATTCAATATCACAGGAACCAGTTTTTTAAACCGGGTTATATTATTCAAATCTTTAATAGCCAACATGGCTAGATTTTTATTATGGTTATCAATAACCAATATTACGATTGAGGTTTTCAAAGTCGCTTCAGCATAATGGATATAATTTATTCTATAATGGAAGGAATAGTCCCGAGTCGCTGCAGGCTTACGACCCGGCTCTTGGGGGCTACATTATTCAAGTTGAGATTACATCAAATATGCAAGTCCCATGTCACTGCCAGCATGCACCATGGCACTTGGGGGCTAATGCAAAGTCATTTTTACTGGCCTTATTGAAGACTCGACTCATCACATTGTAATAAGCCGGCCCTTGGGGGCTACCAATTGCTCCTGTCAAGAATTCAAGGTACACAAGTCTTAAATCCATTATATTGAAGGGTCCACTACTCAGTTGGAAGAGTACAAAGCTCTTAACCTTATGGACATGGGTTCGAGCCCCATGGAGAGGATTACAGCATATGATATTCTTTTCAAGGAAATATATATAAAGTCCCAGCTCAATATTATTTTACTGAGCCGGCCCTTGGGGGCTACATGTTGTTGCTTAAGTCTACATTTACAAAGTCCCTGCTCATTATTGCATAATGACCCGGCCCTTGGGGGCTACATCATTTGAAGTTTTTGTGAGCATATGACAATTACAAGTCCCAGGTTGATGCAAGCAAGACAACCCGGCACTTGGGGGCTACAGGTAACACGGATATAAGGAGAAATACTTTCGAATTCTCAGTTTTGAGAAAATCAGATTGACCCGGCGTCACCAATCATTATGACCCAGTATAACACCCTCGATGCGACTATATCTCCCACGTGTCGAGGCACGACTTAGAGGCATAATCGCATTGAAGGCATATGTCGCAAGTTAGGCAATCTTCACAACATCCCATGTAATATAATCATAAAAGGGGAGATAACATAGTTGGCTTACACTCGCCACGTCAAACAAGTACATAAATAACATTGCATCATCCAAACACTCATGGCCCGCCTACGGCGCCAAAATAAAAGATAACCCAACATGCGACACGGTCCCGATCACCCCCAACTGGGCACCACTACTGATCATCAGGAAAGGAAACATAGTAACGTTGAGAGTCCTCGTCAAACTCCCACTTGAGCTCAAACGCGTCTCCTGGAGCAGAATCATCTGGCCCTGCATCTGGTGTAATAGTAATCTGTGAGCCACAGGGACTCAGCAATCTCGCACCCTTGCGATCAAGACTATTTAAGCTTATAGGTATGGCAAGGTAAATATGTGGAGCTGCACCAAGCGACTAGCAAATATGGTGGCTAACTTATTCGCAAAAGAGAGCGAGAAGAGGAGGCAAAGCGCGAGCGAGAAACTAGAGAGCAACCTGTGCAAACATTACTCCAACACCGTGTCCACTTCCCAGACTCCGCCGAGAAGAGGACATCACGGTAACACACTTAGTTGATTCATTTTAATTAGGTTAAAGTTCAAGTTATCTACAACCGGACATTAACAAATTCCCATCTGCCCATAACCGCGGGCACGGCTTTCGAAAGTTCAAATCCCTGCAGGGGAGTCCCAACTTAGCCCATGACAAGCTCTCACGGTCAACGAAGGAATAGACCTCCTCCCAAGACGTTCCGATCAGACTCGGTATCTCGGTTATTCAAGACACTTCATCAGGTTAAAACAAGACCAGCAACACTGCCCGAATGTGCCGACAAATCCCGATAGGAGCTGCACATATCTCGTTCTCAGTGCACACTCAGATGAGCAAGACGTCGGGTAGGCTAGCCCAGAGTTGCCCCTGGTAGCCCCGGACATCGCTCGGTTGGACCAACACTCAGAGGGGCACTGGCCCGGGGGGGTTAAAATAAAGATGACCCTTGAGTCTGCAGAACCCAAGGGAAAGAAAAGGCTAGGTGGCGAATGGTAAAACCAAGGTTGGGCATTGCTGGAAAAGCTTTAATCAAGGCGAACTATCAAGGGGTTCCCATTATAACCCAACCGCGTAAGGAACGCAAAATCCGGGAACATAACACCGATATGACGGAAACAAGGGCGGCAAGAGTGGAACAAAACACTAGGCGAGATGGCCGAGCCTTCCACCCTTTACCAAGTATATAGATGCACTAAGATAACATGGCAATATAATGATATCCAAACAAGTAAATAAATGTTCCAACAAGGAACAACCTTCAATCTTCACCTGCAACTAGCAATGCTATAAGAGGGGCTGAGCAAAGCGGTAACATAGCCAATCAACGGTTTGCTAGGACATGGTGGGTTAGAGGTTTGACATGGCAATTTGGGAGGCTTGAAAGCAAGTGATAGGCATCATAGCATTGGCATAGCAAAAGAGCGAGCAAACTAGCATAGCAAAGATAGTAGTGATTTCGAGGGTATGATCATCTTGCCTGCACAGTTGTCAGAGTTGACTGGATCCTCAAAAGCAAACTCAACAGGCTCCTCGTTAGCGAAATCGTCTCCCGGCTCTACCCAAACAAGACAAACAATCAACAAGGACACAATCAACCACGTGCAAGGATCAAGCAATATGATGCAATGATGATATGCTATGCGGGATGCGATGTGGGATGCAAAATGCAAGATATGACAGGGAATGCATGAACCTGGCCTCAACTTGGAATTCCAAATGTGCCACTGGAAATATGAGATGAAATCGCTTGAAAATGATATAAAGAACACAGGAATCGGAGTTACGGTTTGGAAATGGCAAGCGATTCAAATATGACACCGGTCTGCGATTTACAGCAAGTAGCCATCTAAATGCAATGAGATGAACATGCTACAGCACCCAAACATGACAACAAAATACATGGCAGGGATGCATTCAAGATGCTTAACAAAAGTCTAGCACTGAGCTACGGCCAAATCATTCATTAACAGGTTCAAACAAGCATGGGAAAATGCATATCGCAAACAGATCTCAGACTTAGTGAAATTAACACTTGTCTGGAATTTCAGATCAGGTAGCACTCTTCGGAGCCACAAAACTACATGCTACAGGACCTGAACATGGCAATATAAAGCATGGCATGGAGCTACTCAAAGATCTTAACAAAAGTCCCTTAGTGACCTTGAGCCAAAAGGGATCAGAAAATACAATTGCAAGCATGTGAACATAGCAAAAACATAATCAGTTTTTAGACTTAGTGAAAACTGACACATGCTGAAACATAACTCAAGTAGGCATGTTTACGAGCTCGATGCACTCACTATGGTGCAAGTCATGGAAAACTAAGCACACACCCTCAAGAAGGCACAAAATGCAAGCTAGACATGGCAAGAACAATGGCATAGCATGCACGGATCAACTACAACATCATCGGCAAAATTGCAAACAAGTTGACAGTCTGCCCAGATTCACAAAGTAGCAAAAGTAGAGTTCGATTGACTCAAGCTAGGGTGCTCCATAATTGCAAACAAAGACATGGATGGATAGAGCACTACAAGATTAACAAAACATCCTTACTGATCATCCTCAAAAGAGACACGGATCACTAGGAAACAACATGAACATATGGCATCATGAGATAAACAGCTCAAGGACTTAGTGGAATTGCTAAGTCCCTGAAATCAGAATTAACAAGTGCACCACTTTGCAAGCTTGTGCTATTCACCACACACATCACAAAAATACATGGGTTGCACCTCTGGAAAGATGACAAAACCCTTAACAAAACATATGTAGAACTCATGGGCATAGCATGCACATATTAGTCATGGCAAAAATGACAAAAACCTAAATGGAGTAGCAGATCTGACAATTATCTCAAGTAGCCCTCTTTTAACAGCATTTCGGGCATCAATATGAGCTCAAATGAAAATGATGCAATGGAATGAAATGATGTACTCTCTAAGATGAACATTTTGATATGCTATATGCATGAATCGGACTACGGATGCAAAGTTACGGGGCCGAGAACAGGAGCATATGGATCTGTGATTTCGGGACTTAGACGGAAAAAATCACCCCGAGATCTAGGGTTTGACCCGGCGCGGAAATCGAGGCAGGGTCGGAGCACTGTTCACCTGCGGTCGCCAGCCGGCGATGGAGAAGCCGGAGCTGGGGAGGGGCGCCGGCGACGAGGCGCGGCCCGGAGAGGCGGCGAGCGGCGTGGAGGCGGCGGCCGGCGTCGGCGAGCGAGGC
>NC_041382.1:153179682-153189160 GCF_002162155.2 Triticum dicoccoides | reverse complement strand
GCGGCGGCGCACGGGCCGGGGAGGGCACCGCGCGGGCTGGCGGCACGGCGATGTGGACCGGGACGGCGGGCGAGTCGCGTCGCGACACGTGGCGGCGGGGGGAGCAGGTCAGACATGTCCGTCGGTGGCAATTTTGTCCGGCGGCGCGTGGAAACGAAGAAGGCTAGGGTTTCGTCCGGATTTGGAATGGGGAGGTATAAATAGGCATAGAGGGAGCTAGGAGAGTCCAAATGAGGTGCGGTTTTTGGCCACGCGATCGTGATCGAACGCTCTAGGTGATGGAGCAGGTTTAGGTGGGTTTTGGGCCAAATTGAAGGGGTGTTGGGCTGCAACACACACGAGGCCTTTTTGGTCCCTCGGTTAACCGTTGGAGTATCAAACGAAGTCCAAATGATACGAAACTTGACAGGCGGTCTACCGGTAGTAAACCAAGGCCGCTTGGCAAGTCTCGGTCCAATCCGAAAATGTTTAATCTCCACACACGAAAGAAAGCTAGAAATGACCACCGGAGGAGAACGAAGCGCCGGAATGCAAAACGGACAACGGGGAAAATGCTCGAATGCATGAGACGAACACGTATGCAAATGCAATGCACATGATGACATGATATGAGATGCATGACAACGATAACAACACACGGAGAAAAAGACCCAAACCCGAGAAAATAAATATAACTTAACGCCGGAAACGGCAAGAGTTGGAGTACCAATTAGGAAAGTTACATCCGGGGTGTTACAACACTCCACCACTACGAAAGGATCTCGTCCCGAGATCTAGGACTTAAAGAACGCCGGGTACTCAGAATGGAGGTGATCCTCGCGTTCCCAGGTAGCTTCACGGTCGGAATGGTGTGACCACTTGACTTTGAGAAATTTGATTGACTTGTTGCGAGTCTTGCGTTCAGTCTCTTCAAGAATAGCAACTGGGTGCTCACGATAAGAGAGATCTTCTTGGAGCTCAATGTCCTCGAAGTTGACGGTGCGGTCAGGAGTCTTGAAGCACTTTCGGAGCTGAGAGACATGGAACACGTCATGAACATTTGCAAAGTTTGAAGGAAGCTCGAGTTGATAGGCGAGGTCGCCTCTCTTGCTGACAATCTTGAAAGGCCCCACGTATCTAGGGGCAAGCTTCCCTTTGATACCGAAGCGACGAGTACCTTTCATAGGAGAGACGCGGAAGTAAACATGATCTCCGATCTCGAAAGCCAAATCACGGTGCTTACTATCATAGTAGCTCTTCTGGTGGGATTGGGCTGCTTTGAGGTTATCATGAATGACTTTGCACATTTCCTGTGATTAAGTCATTACCCAAAAGCTGACGTTCACCGGTTTCAGACCAGTTGAGAGGGGTACGGCACTTCCTGCCATACATAATTTCAAATGGGGCCTTGCCCGAACTTGCTTGAAAACTGTTGTTGTAGGCGAATTCAGCATAAGGAAGACAATCCTCCCACTTCATGCCGAAGGAGATCACACAAGCCCTGAGCATATCTTCAAGAATCTGGTTGACACGCTCGACTTGACCACTAGTTTGAGGATGGAAAGCTGTGCTGAAGCAGATGTTGGTGCCCATGGCCTTCTGAAAAGAATCCCAAAACTTGGAGGTAAAGATGCTGCCACGGTCTGAAGAGATCACTTGTGGAATACCGTGCAGAGAGACAATACGAGAGGTATAGAGTTCCGCTAATTGAGCTGCAGTGATCGACTCTTTGATAGGCAGAAAGTGAGCCACTTTAGTGAGTTTGTCGATGACAATGAATATAGCATCATTGCCATGCTTGGACTTTGGAAACCCAGTCACAAAGTCCATTTCAATGTGGTCAAACTTCCATTCTGGAATGGCAAGAGGTTGGAGGAGACCAGCTGGCCTTTGGTGTTCTGCCTTCACTCTTCTGCAGACATCACATTCATTCATGAATTGAGCAATCTCGCGCTTCATTCGAGTCCACCAATAAGCTTGCTTGAGGTCCTGATACATCTTCGTGCTCCCAGGGTGGATGGAGAGGAGAGAATTGTGAGCCTCGTTCATGATCGCTTTACGGAGGTCACCTTTGGGTACAACAATACGATCCTCGAAGAAGAGAGTGTCCTTGTCATCAAGGCGGTAACACTTGTACTTGGGTTGACTCTTGGCAATCCCAATCTTCACCTTTTTCACCATAGCATCAAGAAGCTGGGCTTGGCGAATCTGGTCTTCTAAGGTAGGAGAGACTTGAAGGTTGGCGAGGAAACCTTGTGGAACAACTTGCAGATTAAGTTTGCGGAAAGCTTCACAAAGCTCGGGTTGATAAGGCTTAAGAATCAGACTGTTGCAATAAGCTTTCCTGCTCAATGCATCAGCAATCACATTGGCCTTGCCTAGAGTATACTCGATACTCGGATTATACTCTTGAATCATTTCGACCCATCAAGTTTGCCTGAGGTTGAGATTAGGCTGAGTGAAGATGTACTTGAGACTCTTGTGATCAGTGAAAATGTCCACTTTTCTTCCCAATAGAAGATGTCTCCAAGTCAAAAGAGCATGCACAACTGCCGCCAACTCGAGATCATGAGTGGGGTAGTTCTTATCATTAGGCTTCAACTGGCGAGAGGTATAAGCAACAACTTTCTTCTCTTGCATCAATACTACGCCAAGACCTTGGAGAGAGGCATCACAAAAGACCTCGTACGGCTTGGATTCATCAGGCGGAGTCAGAACTGGAGCAGTGATCAATTTCTCTTTCAAAGTGTTGAAAGCAATGTCACACTCTGGAGACCAAACGTACTTGACATGCTTCTGGAGAAGATTAGAGAGAGGCTTCGCGATCTTCGAAAAGTTTTCAACGAATCTTCGGCAATAGCTTGCGAGACCGAGGAAGCTACGGAGTTGCTTCACGTTCTGAGGAGGTTCCCAATTCACAATTGCAGACACCTTCTCAGGATTCACGACAATGCCCTTGGCAGAGATGATATGACCAAGATAAAGAACCTCATCGAGCCAAAATTCACACTTGGAGAACTTGGCGTAGAACTGATGTTCCCTGAGCTTATCAAGAACCAAACGCAAGTGCTTGGCATGATCTTCCTTGTTCTTCGAGAAAACCAGAATGTCGTCGAGATATACCAAAACAAAGTCATTGGTGTAGGCGTTGAAGATGAAGTTCATCATGCGAGAGAACGCCGGAGGAGCGTTGACGAGGCCAAAAGACATGACAGTGTATTCATATGAACCAAAGCTTGTCCTGAAAGCCGTCTTGGGAATATTTTGCTCACGGATTCGAATCTGATGATAACCCATACGGAGATCAAGCTTGGAGAATACTTGGGCACCTTTGAGTTGTTCGAACAGCTTGTTGATGTTGGGAAGTGGATATTTGTTCTTGATGGTCTTCTTGTTCAATGGACGGTAATCAACACAAAGTCGGTCCGTTCCATCCTTCTTCTTCACAAAAAGAACACCACAACCCCATGGAGAAGAACTAGGTCGGATGAGACCCATTTTCTCTTGAATATCGAGTTGCTTCTTCAGCTCCTTCAACTCTTCAGGTCCGAGCTTGTAAGGACGCTTGCACACGGGTTCCATGCCAGGCTCAAGATCAATAACGAATTCAACTGGCCGGTGCAGAGGCATCCTGGAAGCTCTTCTGGAAAGTCGTCTTGATATTCGCAAACGACTAGAATTTGAGAGATAGCATCCAATTCACCCTTCTCATTGAGAGAAAACAGACGGATGGTATCATCACGAGCGGCAAAGACAATTACATCCTCAGACGAATGAGTCAATTGAATCTGCCTGGCTGCACAATCAAGCTGAGCCTTGTGCTTAGAAAGCCAATCCATTCCGAGAATAAGATCAATATCCGAGTTGCCAAGAACCATTGGAGAAGAAAGAAACTTGTAATTGCCCAACGTGATAGTAACATCCGGAGCCATCATTTTGGTGTTCATGAACAAACCCGGAGAAGAAACCGCTATCGTCTTAGGCAAATCAATAGTATGCACATCATGCATAGATGTAAAAGGCTTCGATAAAAATGATAACGATGCACTAGTGTCAAAAAGAACTCTTGCGGGAATGTCATTAACAGGAAGGTTACCCATGATCACATCTGGTGAGTCCTCTGCCTGAGCTGCATTCAGCAAGTTGACCTTGGCGGACTTGGGGTTATGCTTGACCACAGCTGTACTTGCCGATCTGACAGGAGGAGGAGGAGGAAGATGCCTCTGGTTGAAACACTTGTTGGCATAGTGACCCTTCTGTTGGCACTTGTTGCACGTGACCTCTGAAAGCGGACGGTGATACGGAGCACTCGATCTTGGAGCTTGAGACGAAGTCTTGTTCTGAAAGCCAGGGTTGGGTGGGTGGGAAGAAACACTGCCACCTTTGCTCTTCTACTGATATGGCTGACGGAACGGAGGAGGAGGAAGCCAATACTTCTGCTGCTTGGCCACTTGAGTAGAGGAAGAATAAGTAGCATCTCTGACTCGCTTCTTGGAAGCATCACACCTCAACTGAGCAGCCTCTTACTTCAGTGCCATGTTGTAGAACTCATCGTATCTCAAGGGCTCAAAGAGAACAAGAGCTAGCTGAATTTCTTCTCTGAGACCACCCCTGAACTGGTATATCATGCTCTTCTCATCAGGGACGTCCTGCTTGGCAAAGCGGGCGAGCTTCTAGAACAACTTGTTGTAGTCATAGACAGACAAAGAGCCTTGCTTTAGATTGCGGAATTCCTCACGCTTGCTTTCAACCACGCTCTGGGGAATATGATGAGCCCTGAAATCTCGACGGAAATCATCCCAAGTGATAACACGTCCACCTCTGGAGTCCTTGTACTACTGGAACCATTCTGCAGCTTGATCTTTGAGTTGGAAGGAAGCGAACTTAACAAAGTCCTTAGGCCTGACGTTACTGCACTCGAAATGCTTGCACAGATCCACAAGCCAATTGTCAGCATCGGTTGCCTCAACACAATTGCTGAAAGTCTTTGGCCCATTAGCAAGGAACTGGTTGAGTGATGCAAAGTGATTCTGATTGTTGCCTTGATTCCCTTGGTTGCCTTGATTGCGCTCTTGGAGAATTTGCATGATCAACTGTGTGTTTGCATTGGTTGCGGCCATCACAGCTTGCCATGCCTCCGGAGGAGGTGGAGGTGGTGGCGGATCAGGATTCGGAGTCGTGCGCGTTGGAGGAGCCATCCTGAAGAGGTTGACCACCATTAGCACATTGATAGACAAATATTGAAGCTGAATCCAACGGAATGAAAATTGCAACATATAGTCTTCACATCCGAACAAAATGAACGAATGCATACCTCTTGAAATGGTCACATATCCATAAATTGAGAAGCCACGTAGAATTAAGGTAGAGAAATAAATCAACAAGGTACGGATCAAGAACGAATAATCGGTAAGAAATCCCAATCTCAAACCAATATCCATGGAAGAAGAACTAGAGCTACTAGAATTCCCACCTATGAAACTCCCGAACCTTTCCGGTTATGCAATCAGGTGTTGGGGATACAGGGAAAGCATAATATCTCACCCAAACTAGCAATCCTACATCCAACTGTATCCATCCTTCAACACATAACCAAGAAACCTTCGGAAACCATCTACCTCAACCTTCGAAAAGCATCCGTTATGCCAGTTATGGCGATACTCCCGAACTCCCGCCCCAGTACTGGGTGGCGTCAAGGTTATCTCACCAACGAACTGCATAAAAGAGATTTTCGATGTCGGCGTACTAAACTCAGGTATTCCAGAACTGCAACGATAAAATTATGATGACAACACCTTAGAGCTCAACTCCCCGGGACACTTCCACTAAACCCCTAACAGGAGGCACCAAGACAATGTTCTCATCATAAAACCATCGAAACGATTCCAAGATACCCGCGTGATCCAAAAAAAATTTAGTGAAATTTGAGAAGAGAAGAGTCAAAACTCTACGTCAGGATGCCTTAGCAGAGCGATGAGGAGACTGGGAAGTAAAAAGAATTCCTAAACTCTCCGATATATAATTCCTAAATGACTCAAAACATTTTTTCTAGACACAACTCGGCCACTAAAAACAATCAAGCAATGGGGCTCCTAAGGTCGGGGAAGGCTCTGATTGCCAACTTATAACACCCTCGATGCGACTATATCTCCCACGTGTGGAGGCACGACTTAGAGGCATAATCGCATTGAAGGCATATGTCGCAAGTTAGGCAATCTTCACAACATCCCATGTAATATAATCATAAAAGGGGAGATAACATAGTTGGCTTACACTCACCACGTCAAACAAGTACATAAATAACATTACATCATCCAAACACTCATGGCCCGCCTACGGCGCCAAAATAAAAGATAACCCAACATGCGACACGGTCCCGATCACCCCCAACTGGGCACCACTACTGATCATCAGGAAAGGAAACATAGTAACGTTGAGAGTCCTCGTCAAACTCCCACTTGAGCTCAAACGCGTCTCCTGGAGCGGAATCATCTGGCCCTGCATCTGGTGTAATAGTAATCTGTGAGCCACAGGGACTCAGCAATCTCGCACCCTCGCGATCAAGACTATTTAAGCTTATAGGTATGGCAAGGTAAATATGTGGAGCTGCAGCAAGCGACTAGCAAATATGGTGGCTAACTTATTCGCAAAAGAGAGCGAGAAGAGGAGGCAAAGCGCGAGCGAGAAACTAGAGAGCAACCTGCGCAAACATTACTCCAACACCGTGTCCACTTCCCGGACTCCGCCGAGAAGAGGCCATCACGGTAACACACTCAGTTGATTCATTTTAATAAAGTTAAAGTTCAAGTTATCTACAACCGGACATTAACAAATTCCCATCTGCCCATAACCACGGGCACGGCTTTCGAAAGTTCAAATCCCTAAAGGGGAGTCCCAACTTAGCCCATGACAAGCTCTCACGGTCAACGAAGGAATAGACCTCCTCCCAAGACGTTCCGATCAGACTCGGTATCTCGGTTATTCAAGACACTTCGACAGGTTAAAACAAGACCAGCAACACCGCCCGAATGTGCCGACAAATCCTGATAGGAGCTGCACATATCTTGTTCTCAGGACACACTCAGATGAGCAAGACGTCGGGTAGGCCAGCCCAGAGTTGCCCCTGGTAGCCCCGGACATCGCTCGGTTGGACCAACACTCAAAGGAGCACTGGCCCGGGGGGGTTAAAATAAAGATGACCCTTGAGTCTGCAGAACCCAAGGGAAAGAAAAGGCTAGGTGGCGAATGGTAAAACCAAGGTTGGGCATTGCTGGAAAAGCTTTAATCAAGGCGAACTATCAAGGGGTTCCCATTATAACCCAACCGCGTAAGGAACGCAAAATTCGGGAACATAACACCGATATGACGGAAACTAGGGCGGCAAGAGTGGAACAAAACACTAGGCGAGATGGCCGAGCCTTCCACCCTTTACCAACTATATAGATGCATTAAGATAACATGGCAATATAATGATATCCCAACAAGTAAATAAATGTTCCAACAAGGAACAGCCTTCAATCTTCACCTGCAACTAGCAATGCTATAAGAGGGGCTGAGCAAAGCGGTAACATAGCCAATCAACGGTTTGCTAGGACATGGTGGGTTAGAGGTTTGACATGGAAATTTGGGAGGCTTGAAAGCAAGTGGTAGGCATCGTAGCATTGGCATAGCAAAAGAGCGAGCAAACTAGCATAGCAAAGATAGTAGTGATTTCGAGGGTATGATCATCTTGCCTGCACAGTTGTCAGAGTTGACTGGATCCTCGAAAGCAAACTCAACGGGCTCCTCGTTAGCGAACTCGTCTCCCGGCTCTACCCAAACAAGACAAACAAGCAACAAGGACACAATCAACCACGTGCAAGGATCAAGCAATATGATGCAATGATGATATGCTATGCGGGATGCGATGTGGGATGCAAAATGCAAGATATGACAGGGAATGCATGAAGCTGGCCTCAACTTGGAATTCCAAATTTGCCACTGGAAAGATGAGATGAAATCGCTTGAAAATGATATAAAGAACACCGGAATCGGAGTTACGGTTTGGAAATGGCAAGCGATTCAAATATGACACCGGTCTGCTATTTACAGCAAGTAGCCATCTAAATGCAATGAGATGAACATGCTACAACACCCAAACATGACAACAAAATACATGGCAGGGATGCATTCAAGATGCTTAACAAAAGTCTAGCACTGAGCTACGGCCAAATCATTCATTAACAGGTTCAAACAAGCATGGGAAAATGCATATCGCAAACAGATCTCAGACTTAGTGAAATTAACACTTGTCTGGAATTTCAGATCAGGTAGCACTCTTCGGAGCCACAAAACTACATGCTACAGGACCTGAACATGGCAATATAAAGCATGGCATGGAGCTACACAAAGATCTTAACAAAAGTCCCTTAGTGACCTTGAGCCAAAAGGGATCAGAAAATACAATTGCAAGCATGTGAACATAGCAAAAACATAATCAGTTTTTAGACTTAGTGAAAACTGACACATGCTGAAACATAACTCAAGTAGGCATGTTTACGAGCTCGATGCACTCACTATGGTGCAAGTCATGGAAAACTAAGCATACACCCTCAAGAAGGCACAAAATGCAAGCTAGACATGGCAAGAACAATGGCATAGCATGCACGGATCAACTACAACATCATCGGCAAAATTGCAAACAAGTTGACAATCTGCCCAGATTCACAAAGTAGCAAAAGTAGAGTTCGATTGACTCAAGCTAGGGTGCTCCATAATTGCAAACAAAGACATGGATGGATAGAGCACTACAAGATTAACAAAACATCCTTACTGATCATCCTCAAAAGAGGCACGGATCACTAGAAAACAACATGAACATATGGCATCATGAGATAAACAGCTCAAGGACTTAGTGGAATTGCTAAGTCCCTGAAATCAGAATTAACAAGTGCACCACTTTGCAAGCTTGTGCTATTCACCACACACATCATAAAAATACATGGGTTGCACCTCTGGAAAGATGACAAAACCCTTAACAAAACATATGTAGAACTCATGGGCATAGCATGCACATATTAATCATGGCAAAAATGACAAAAACCTAAATGGAGTAGCAGATCTGACAATTATCTCAAGTAGCCCTTTTTTAACAGCATTTCGGGCATCAAGATGAGCTCAAATGAAAATGATGCAATGGAATGAAATGATGTACTCTCTAAGATGAACATTTTGATATGCTATATGCATGAATCGGAGCTACGGATGCAAAGTTACGGGGCCGAGAACAGGAGCATATGGATCTGTGATTTCGGGACTTAGACGGAAAAAAATCACCCCGAGATCTAGGGTTTGACCCGGCGCAGAAATCGAGGCGGGGTCGGAGCACTGTTCACCGGCGGTCGCCAGCCGGCGATGGAGAAGCCGGAGCTGGGGAGGGGCGCCGGCGACGAGGCGCGGCCCGGAGAGGCGGCGAGCGGCGTGGAGGCGGCGGCCG
Organism: Triticum dicoccoides; assembly: GCF_002162155.2. Lineage (NCBI taxonomy): Eukaryota > Viridiplantae > Streptophyta > Magnoliopsida > Poales > Poaceae > Triticum > Triticum dicoccoides. The sequence continues at coordinate 153,179,706 of NC_041382.1, read as the reverse complement.
GCGTCAGCGAGCGAGGCGGAGGAG
>NC_041382.1:153163922-153179333 GCF_002162155.2 Triticum dicoccoides | reverse complement strand
CGGCCGGGAGGATGGAGAAGGGCGGCGGCGGCAGCGCACGGGCCGGGGAGGGCACCGCGCGGGCTGGCGGCACGGCGATGTGGACCGGGACGGCGGGCGAGTCGCGTCGCGACATGTGGCGGCGGGGGGGAGCAGGTCAGACGTGTCCGTCGGTGGCAATTTTGTCCGGCGGCGCGTGGAGACGAAGAAGGCTAGGGTTTCGTCCGGATTTGGAATGGGGAGGTATAAATAGGCATAGAGGGAGCTAGGAGAGTCCAAATGAGGTGCGGTTTTTGGCCACGCGATCGTGATCGAACGCTCTAGATGATGGAGCAGGTTTAGGTGGGTTTTGGGCCAAATTGAAGGGGTGTTGGGCTGCAACACACACGAGGCCTTTTTGGTCCCTCGGTTAACCGTTGGAGTATCAAACAAAGTCCAAATGATACGAAACTTGACAGGCGGTCTACCGGTAGTAAATCAAGGCCGCTTGGCAAGTCTCGGTCCAATCCAGAAATGTTTAATCTCCACACATGAAAGAAAGCTAGAAATGACCACCGGAGGAGAACGAAGCGCCGGAATGCAAAACGGACAACGGGGAAAATGCTCGAATGCATGAGACGAACACGTATGCAAATGCAATGCACATGATGACATGATATGAGATGCATGACAAAGATAACAACACACTAAGACAAAGACCTGAACCCGAGAAAATAAATATAACTTAACGCCGGAAACGGCAAGAGTTGGAGTACAAATTGGGAAAGTTACATCCGGGGTGTTACACCCGGTGTGTGCAACAACCATAGCCCGGCGTCACCAATCATTATGACCCGGTGTCTGCAACAATCATAGCCCATCGTTATCAATAATCATAGCCTGGCATCAGCAACAATTATGACTCGGTGCCATCAATATTTACAAACCGGCAATTTTGGTGATATTAAACCGGCAAGTTCTACATCTTCAAACTGGCTGCATATCACATGAGTATTTCAAGACCAATATTTCTTAAGCCGGCGCTTTGGAAGCCGACTCAAGTGGATTATTCTTCACAATATTTCTCTACAAGAGACCAATGTCAACAAATTGACTCTGAAGCTGGTCTATTGACCTGGACTTTTCAAAAGAAGTATCTGGATTTTTTGCATTGACAAAGTTGAAACATATCTGCTAAAGAAGATTTGCTATGAGATCATGGACATGTACATATCAACAAGGAAATTGCAAGGACTTAACAATGATCAAATGCCGGCTCAGAAGAACCTTTGACCCGGCGTATAATCTATCAAAGTTGGTCTTGATTTGCAGGATCAGTTTAACATGGATAAATCCAAATTAAACTAGGGGCTAATGTCGGGGATATACCCCGCGGTATGACCCGGCCGAAAGTATGACCCGGTCAGACTTGGCAGATCACAGAGACCCGGCGAGTATTTGGTGACTTACTGATGACCCTAACGGCGGGTCAGATGGATGACAAGGCCCAAGGCCCAGAAGGTCGGTTCATATGATGGTGGGCCAGCTTAAGAGGAAGACATAAGGAATATTCTCCTGCAAAGGAAGCAAGACTAGGACTCCACTTGTAATAGAGTAATCCTAAACATACTAGGACTAGTCATGTAACCCGCCCCTTCAACTTATATAAGGAGGGGCAGGGCTCCCCAAAAGAGGGACAAGCAACAAGCAATAATCTCTAGGGCTAGACACAAAGGGGGAGCCGGCTTATGCGGCGACTCTCTCATGAGCATAATGAGATCTAGCCATAAACAACATGTAGGGCTATTACCGGACGATGTTTCCCGGGGCCCGAAGCTGTCTAAATCCTTGTCTTGTGTTGCGTCTCTCGATTCCTCTCAACCCCTATCAAGCTACCACATAGATGTGTTGGCCACACGACTAAGTCCTCACACTAGGACATCTGCCATGACAGTTCCACGACAATCGGGGATCTAGCATTTGGGGTTGTCTTCCATTTTTTTGGTTCTGTAGTCGGACCTTTGATTGTACCTTGGATGATGTATGGATTATTTATGTATTGTGTGATGTGGCGATTGTAAGCCAACTCTTTATCCCTTTCCTATTCCATACATGGGATGTGTGAAGATTACCCCTCTTGCGACAAGCCTACCATGCGGCTATGCCTCTAAGTTGTGCCCCGACACGTTGGAGATATAGTCGTATTGTGGGTGTTACAAGTTGGTAATCAGAGCCATCTCCGACTTAGGAGCCCCCTGCTTGATCGAATCGCTGATGTTGTTGAGTCTAGAACAAAATGTTTTGAGTCTTAGGATTATATATATCAGAGAGTAGGATTATTTTTACTCCTCGATCCCTTCGTTGCTCTGGTGAGGCCTCCTGACGTAGAAGTTTTGACTCTTCTCTCCTCAAATTTCACAAAAAAAAATTAGGATCACACGGGTATCTTGGAATCATTCTGATAGTCTTGTGACAAGAACATTGTTCTTGGTGCCTCTTGACATTTAGGGGTTGTGGTAGTGTCCCGGGGAGTTGAGCTCCGAGGTGTTGTTGTCACAATTTTATCGTTGCAGTTCTGGAATACCTGAGTTCGCCGACATCAAAAATCTCTTTTATGCAGTTGTTGGTGAAATAACCTCGACACCACCCAGTACTGGGGCGGGAGTTTGGTAGTATTGCCACAACTTGTATAACGGATGCTTTTCGAAGGTTGAGGTACATTATTTCCGAAGGTTTCTTGGTTATGTGTTGAAGGATGGATACAGCTGGATGTAGGGATTGTTAGTTTGGGTGAGATATTATGCTTCCACTATATCCCCAACACCTAATTGCATAACCAGAAAGTTTCGGGAGTTTCATAGGTGGGAATTCAAGTAGCTCTAGTATTTCTTCCCGCAGATATTTGGTTTGTGATTGGGTAATCCTCACCAATTATTTGTTCATATCTGTACCTTGTTATTTCATTCATCTACCTTTATCTAAGTGGCTTCTCATTACTTTGGAATTCATTCGTTCATCCTTGTTCGAATGTTTATTGTAAGACTGCATGTTGTAATTTCGATCCATTGATTCAGCTTGAATATCTGTCTTTCAAGATTCTAACGGATGTCACCCTCTTCGGGATGGCTCCTCCAATGCGCCAGAATCTGGACCGCGATGATGGGGATCAGTCGAACCCTCCGCCACCACCTCCACCTCCAGAGGCATGGCAAGCTGTCATGGCAGCCACCAATGCCAACACTCAGATGCTTTCGCAACTCTTGCAAGAGCGCAACCAAGGGCAAGGCAACCAAGGAAATCAAGGCCAAGGCAACAATCAGCCTCAGTTTGCTACCCTCAACCAGTTCCTAGCATACCAGCCGAAGTCTTTCAGCAAGTGTGCCGAGGCCACAGATGCTGACGATTGGCTCGTGGACATTTGCAAGCATTTTGAATGTAGCAATGTCAGGCCTGAGGACTTTGTCAAGTTTGCTTCCTTTCAACTCAAGGACCAATCTGCTGAGCGGTTTCAACAATACAGAGATTCCAGAGGAGGTCGTGTGATTACCTGGGATGATTTCCGCCGTGACTTCAAAGCTCATCACATCCCACCAAGTGTTGCTGAGAGCAAGCGTGAGGAGTTCTGCAATCTCAAGCAAGGCAGCATGTCCGTGTATCAATACAATATCCAGTTTCAGAAACTTGCTCGCTTCGCTAAACAAGACGTTCCTAATGAAAAGAGTATGATCTATCAATTCAGAGGTGACCTCAGAGAGGATCTGCAGTTAGCTCTCGTGTTTCTTGAGCCGACCAAGTTCGATCAATTCTATAACATGGCACTAAAGCAAGAAGCTGCTCAGCTCAAGTGTGAGGCATCTAAGAAAAGAGTCAGGGATGTAGTTCAATCTTCTTCTTCATCACAAGTGGCAGCTAAGCAACAGAAGTTCTGGTTGTCGCCTCCTCCGTTTCGCCAGCCCTACCAGCAGAAGAGCAAAGGTGGCAATGGATCTTCCCACCCACCCAACCCAGGCTATCAGAACAAAGCTCAGTCTCATACTCCAAGGTCAAGTGCTCCTTATCACCGTCCGCTCTCAGAGATTACTTGCAACAAGTGTCAGCATAAAGGGCACTATGCAAACAAGTGCTTCAACCAAAGGCGCCTTCCGCCTCCTCCTCCTGTGAGATCTGCCAGCAATGCAGTGGTCAAGCATAATTCCAAGTCTGCAAAGGGGAACATGACGAACGCGGCTTAGGCAGAGGATTCTTCAGAAGTGATCATGGGTAATCTTCCAGTCAATGATATTCCCGCAAGAGTCTTATTTGATACTGGTGCATCTATTTCATTCATATCAAAGCCTTTTGCATCCATGCACGATTTGCATACTGTCGATTTGCCTAAACCGAATCGGTTTCCTCTCCGGGTTTGTTCATGAACACCAAAATGATGGCTCTGGATGTTTCCATCAAGATGGGAGACTATAAATTTCTGTCTTCTCCAATGGTCCTTGGTGACTCGGATATTGATCTAATTCTCGGGATGGACTGGCTTTCTAAACACAAGGCTCAGCTTGATTGTGCTGCCAGGAAGATTCAATTGACACACTCTTCTGAGGATGTGATCATCTATGCCGCTCGGGATGATACCATTCGACTATTTTCTCTCAATGAGAAGGATGAGTTGAATGCCATCTCTCAGATTCTAGTCGTTTGTGAATACCAAGACGTCTTTCTAGAAGAGCTTCCGGGAATGCCTCCTCACCGGCCAGTTGAATTCGTTATCGATCTTGAGCCTGACACGGAACATGTTTGCAAGCGTCCTTACAAGCTTGGACCAAAGGAGTTGAAGGAGTTCAAGAAACAACTCGATGAACAAGAGTGTATGGGTCTGATCAGACTGAGTTCATCTCCATGGGGTTGTGGTGTTCTTTTTGTCAATAAGAAGGATGGAACGGAACGACTTTGCTTCGACTACCGTCCATTGAACAAGAAGACAATAAAGAACAAGTATCCACTTCCCAACATCAATGAGCTTTTCGAGCAACTTAAAGGTGCCAAAGTATTCTCCAAGCTTGACCTCCGTATGGGTTATCATCAGATTCACATTCATGAAGAAGATATCCCCAAGACAACATTCAGAACAAGCTATGGTTCTTATGAATATATTGTCATGTCTTTTGGCCTTGTCAATGCTCCTCCAACGTTCTCTCGCATGATGAACTTCATCTTCAACCCATACACAAATGATTTCATCCTGTTGTATCTAGATGATATCTTGGTCTTTTCCAAGAATAAGGAGGATCATGCCAAGCATTTGAGATTGGTACTCGACAAACTCAGAGAGCATCAATTCTATGCGAAGTTTTCCAAGTGTGAGTTCTGGCTTGTCAAAGTTCTTTACCTTGGTCATATCATCTCTGCCAAAGGCATCGCTGTTAATCCCGAGAAGGTGTTTGCAATTGTGAATTGGGAACCTCCTCAGAATGTCAAGCAGCTCCATAGTTTTCTTGGGCTTGCAAGTTATTGTCAAAGATTCGTTGAGAATTTCTCTAAGATTGCAAAGCCTCTTTCCAACCTCCTTCAGAAGCATGTCAAGTATGTCTGGACGCCTAAGTGTGACGTTGCTTTCAACACCCTCAAAGAGAAGTTAGTCACAGCTCCAGTCTTGACTCCTCCTAATAAATCCAAATCATTTGAAGTTTTCTGTGATGCCTCCTTACAAGGTCTCGGTGCTGTGTTAATGCAAGAGAAGAAAGTTGTGGCTTATACCTCTCGCCATTTGAAGCCCAACAAAAGGAACTACCCCACTCACGACCTTGAGTTGGCGGCAGTTGTCCATGCATTATTAACGTGGAGACATCTCTTGTTGGGAAGGAAAGTGGACATATTCACTCAACCCAACCTCAACCTCAGGTAGACTCGTTGGGTCGAAATGATTCAAGAATACAATCCGAGTATTGAATATACTCCAGGAAAGGCCAATGTCATTGCAGATGCTTTGAGCAGGAAGGCTTACTGCAACAGCTTAATTCTCAAGCCCTTCCAACCGGACCTTTGTGAAGCTTTCCGCAAACTGAACCTCCAAGTTGTCCCTCAAGGTTTCTTGCCAACCTCCAAGTCTCTCCTACTTTGGAAGATCAAATTCGTGAGGCACAACTCCTGGATTCCATGGTGAAGAAGGTGACACATGGGATTGCCAAGAGCCAACCCAAATACGAGTGCTATCGCATTGATGACAAAGACACTCTATTCTTAGAGGACCGAATTGTGGTTCCTAAAGGTGATCTAAGGAAAGTCATTATGAACGAGGCGCACAATTCCCTTCTATCCATTCATCCTGGAAGTACGAAGATGTACAATGACCTCAAGCAGTCGTATTGGTGGACTCGAATGAAGCGAGAAATTGTTCAACTCATGAATGAATGTGATGTCTGCAGAAGGGTGGAAGCAGAACACCAACGGCCAGCTGGTCTCCACCAACCTCTTGCTATTATAGAATGGAAGTTTGAACATATTGAAATGGATTTCGTGACTGGATTTCCCAAGTCCAAGCGTGGAAATGATGCTATCTTCATTGTCATCGACAAGCTTACTAAAGTGGTTCATTTCCTTCTAATCAAAGAATCTATCATAGCAGCTCAGCTAGCAGAGCTATACACCTCCAGGATTGTCTCTTTGCATGGCATTCCGCAATTGATATCTTCAGATCGTGGAAGCATTGTCACCTCCAAGTTCTGGTTCTCCTTCTAGAAGGCCATGGGCACCAACATTCGCTTCACCACAGCTTTCCATCCTCAAACTAGTGGCCAAGTTGAGCGAGTCAATCAAATCCTGGAAGATATGCTTAGGGCTTGTGTCATTTCCTTCGGTATGAAGTGGGAAGATTGTCTTCCATATGTCGAGTTCTCCTACAACAACAGCTTCCAAGCAAGTTTGGGCAATGCCCCATTCAAGATTCTCTATGGCAGAAAGTGTCGTACTCCTCTCAATTTGTCAGAGACTGGTGAACGCCAACTTCTTGGCAATGACTTAATTACAGAAGCTGAAGAAATGTGTAAAGTCATCCGCGGAAATCTCAAAGCCGCACAATCGCGCTAGAAGAGTTACTATGATACCAAGCACCGTGACTTGGCTTTCCACGTCGGAGACCATGTCTACCTCCGTGTCTCTCTAATGAAAGGAACTCATCACTTCGGTATCAAAGGGAAGCTTCACCCAAGATATGTGGGTCCTTTCAAGATCATTGGCAAAAGAGGCGACCTCGCCTATCAACTTGAGCTTCGGTCCAACTTCGCAAACGTGCATGATGTGTTTCACGTGTCACAGCTTCGCAAGTGCTTCAAGACTCCTGAGCGCACCATCCACTTCGAAGAGATTGATCTCCAAGAAGATCCGCCTTATCATGAGCATCCTGTTGCTATTCTTGAACAAACCGAGCGCAAGACTCGCAACAAGTCAACCAAATTCCTGAAAGTGAAGTGGACACACCATTCCGACCAAGAAGCCACCTGGGAACACGAGGACCACCTCCATTCCGAATATCCGAAGTTCTTTCAGTCCTAGATCTTGGGACGAGATCCTCTCATAGTGGTGGAGTGTTGTAACACCTCGGATGTAACTTGCCATATTTGTAACTCCGACTCTTGCCGTTTTCGGCTTTAAGTTATGAGTTTCCCTTCGTGTTTGGGTTTTCTCTTTTGTTTTGCATTTTGCCCATGTCATGCATTTCATATCATGTCATCATGTGCATCGTATTTGCATTCGTGTTCGTCTCATGCATCCGAGCATTTTCCCCGTTGTCCGTTTCGCAATCCGACACTCCCACATCCACCGGCACACCCCTCTTGTCTCTTTTTGTGAGCGGGTGTTAAACGTACTCGGAATGGACCGAGATTTGTCAAGTGGCCTTGGTACACCACCGGTAGACCGCCTGTCAAATTTTGTTCCATTTGGAGTCCGTTTGATGCTCCAACGGTTAACCGAGTAACCGCAAAGGCCTCTTGTGTGTTGCAGCCGAACACCCCTCCAAAACAGCCCAATAACCCATCTACACCATATCCATGTCCTCCATCATCGGATCACGATCGTGTGGGCGAAAACTACACCTCATTTAGACACTCCAAACTTCCCCTACCTATAAATATGTGCACTCCTCCGAAATCCCGGGTCCAGAAACCCTAGAACTCTTCCCCGCCGCCACCGGGCGTGTCCGACCCCCGCCGGACGTCCCGCACCGCCGCCGCTCACCAGTGAGGCGCTGACACATGGTGCGCAACCGCCAGCCTCCGCCGAAGCCTGTCGGGCCCGCGGCCGGCCCGCTCCCCGCCGCTCCGGGCCGCGCCTCCTCCCGCATCACCCGGCCACACCTCCTCCCACATCGCCCGGCGCGCCGCCGCCCGTCCGCTCCGTCTCCGGCCGCCGACCAGCGCCGCCGACCTCACCGGCACTCTCCGTCAGTCGCCATCGCCGGGGCCGCCACTCCGCCTTCCGCGCGCCGCGCGCTGCCGCTCCTCTCCTTCGCCGGAGCGCCCTGCCGGTGCCGCCGCCCCTCTCCCTCGACGCTGACCGTCTTCTTCCACTCCGGCTAGAACTCTGGCAAGCTCACGGGCGAACCTCGATCCGTGTGCGAACCCTAGATCCAGCTCTGGGCAAGGTGAAATTCCACCAAGTCTTTCCCCTTTGATATTTTGAGGCCATGTTCATCATGTCATATCTCGGTGACCGTAGCTCCGTTTCATGCATATGATATGTCGAATTGTTCGTCTCGATGAGCTCTTCACGTTAGAAGCATTTCCATGCATGTTCATGTTCATTATGATACCATTTTCATTTATGCAAGGGTGCTATAAAATGTTAACTGCTGGTACTTATCAGATCATGAGGTTTTGTCATTTTTGTTGCATTTGATGTGTGTATCATATGAGCTTGAGGTCTACATGAGTTTTGAACTACACCATGCCATCTTTACAGGGGTGCTTGTCTTGTATTTTTGTGATCTATGTGGTGACTAGCACAAGCATGCAAAGTAGCATCCGCAATGTTGCTGTTTTCAGGGACTTAGGATTTTGCTAGGTCCTTTTCTTGCTGTTATTTTGATGCCATGTAAACTTGATGCTACAGTGATATCCATGCTTATTTTGGGATACTTCAGTAAGGATGTTTTGAACTTGTGGTTATGCTATATCCATCCATGCCCCTGTTTGCAATTATGGAGTGCCCTAGCATGTCTTGTTCTTGCTCTACTTTTGCTATAAAATGTTCCTGGCAGAATGTTAACATGTTAATCAATTTTGTCATGGTTGTTGCTAGTGATCCACGCATCCTATGAACTTGCTCTTGCTATGATTAGCTTCATGAACATGTCTTCTTGCTGTTGGTATGCTTGTTTTGTCATGCAATGCTTCGTGGTGAGTGGTTTGAGCTCGCAAAGTTGCTATCATAATTCTGTTTATGCCATGCTCTGTTTTCTGCTAAGTTTGAAACTGTTAATAAAACTTGCTATGTTTACATGGGTGCCATCATATCTTCTGTGCTTTTTTAGCTCATGATAAGTAAGGGACTTTTGATCTATGCATTTAGTAGAATCACGCCATGCATTTTTTTTGCGATGATATGTTCCTGTAGCATGTTTTTGCTTGCTCAAAACATTGCTTCCTGATGTTGTTTATGCCATGTTAGTATTTTCACCAAGTCTGTGAAGCTTATATCTTTTGCACTTTTGTCATGCTTATTTGAACCCGCTCTTGTGTGATTTAGCCGTAGCTCATCGCTCATGTTTTGTCAAGCATCTCTTGTACATCACTGTCATATGCTTTGTTGCTATGTTGGAGTGCCATAGCTTAGTTTCTTGTTGCATTCAAGTCGCATCATGTTGTTAATCGCAGAATAGCATCAACCTTGTTTTTCTTGTCATTTGCAAACCGTGCATCCGTTTCCGGTGATCTTTATATTGATTTCAACCAAAATCATCTCATCTTTCCAGCGGCACACTTGGTTTGCCAAGTTGATGCCTTGATCATTCTTTCCCTTCCGGAGCACGCATATGCATTGCATATCATGTCCTGCATATCATGCCATGTATTGCATCATGTTGTTTGTGCATTGCACCGTGATTGATTGTTGTTCCTTTTGCTTGTGTTCTTACCTTGGGTAGAGCCGAGAGACAACTACATGACCGAGGAACCTGTTGAGTATGTTAACGAGGATCAAGCTTTCGACAACTCTAAGAACTTTGCGGGCAAGATGACCATACCCTCGAAATCACTTCTATCTGTGCTTGCTAGTTGTTCGCTCTATTGCTATGTCGCGATACCTACCACTTGCTTTATCATGCCTCCCATATTGCCATGTCAAACCTCTAACCCACCTTTCCTAGCAAACCGTACTTTGGATATGTTACCGTTTTTGCTCAGCCCCTCTTATAGCATTGCTAGTTGCAGGTGAAGTTGAAGTTTGTTCCATGTTGGAACATGGATATTGTTGGGATATCATTATTATATCTTATTTACTTTAATCCATCTATATACTTCGTAAAGAGTGGAAGGCTTGGCCTTATGCCTGGTGTTATGTTCCACTCTTGCCGCCCTAGTTTCCGTCATGCCGGTGTTATGTTCCTTGATTTTGCGTTCCTTACGCGGTTGGGTGTTATGGGAACCCCTTGACAGTTCGCTTTGAATGAAACTCCTCCAGCAAGGCCCAACCTTGGTTTTACCATTTTCCACCTCAGCCTTTTCCCTTGGGTTTTGCGGACTCAAGGGTCATCTTTATTTTAAACCCCCGGGTCAGTGCTCCTTTGAGTGTTGGTCCAAACTGGGCGATGTCCGGCGCCCCCTGGGCAACCAGGGTCTATGCCAACCCGATGTCTTGCCCATCTGGTGTGCCCTGAGAATGAGATACGTGCGACTCCTATCGAGATTTGCCGGCACATCGGGTGGCTTTGCTGGTCTTGTTTTACCATTGTCGAAATGTCTTGTAACCGGGATTCTGAGACTGATTGGGCCTTCCCGGGAGAAGGAATATCCTTTGTTGACCGTGAGAGCTTGTGATGGGCTAAGTTGGGACACCCCTGCAGGGTATAAACTTTCGAGAGCCATGCCCGTGGTTATGTGGCAGATGGGAATTTGTTAATATCCGGTTGTAGAGAACTTGACACTTAACTTAATTAATATGAATCAACCGCGTGTGTAGCCGTGATGGTCTCTTTTCGGCTGAGTCCGGGAAGAGAACACGGTCTCGTGTTATGCTTGAACGTAAGTAGCTTCAGGATCACTTCTTGATCACTTATAGCTTCTTGACCATGCGTTGCTTCTCTTCTCGCTCCCATTTGTGTATGTTAGCCACCATATATGCTAGTGCTTGCTGCAGCTCCACCTCACTACCCTTTCCTACCCATAAGCTTAAATAGTCTTGATCTCGCAGGTGTGAGATTGCTGAGTCCTCGTGACTCACGGATACTTCCAAACAGTTGCAGGTGCCGAGGATACCAGTGCAGGTGACGATACCGAACTCAATTGGGAGTTCAATGAGGATTCGGGCCGTTACTATGTTTCTTTTCTGGATGATCAGTAGTGGAGCCCAGTTGGGACGATCGGGGATCTAGTATTTGGGGTTGTCTTCCTTTCTTTTGGTTTCGTAGTCGCACCTTTGATTGTACCTTGGATGATGTATGGATTATTTATGTATTGTGTGAAGTGGCGATTGTAAGCCAACCCTTTATCCCTTTCTTATTCCGTACATGGGATGTGTGAAGATTACCCCTCTTGCGACAAGCCTACCATGCGGCTATGCCTCTAAGTCGTGCCCCGACACGTGGGAGATATAGCCGCATTGTGGGTGTTACATTAGCCCATCCACGAAGGAATCTTCGCAGATGCCTAATCTTATTCTGCCATCTTTCAACAGGCGACCTTCCTCCTGAATCTTTAGCCCATTCTCTAGCTATCAGCTCAACGAACCCTTCTCTATCAAACCACGATAATTCGAAAGAGAATGTGTTTTTATTTCCCACATGGGTGGTATCGCTAGAGTCAACAAGCAACAGAGTGTGATCCGGAATTGTGCGCGATAACGCCTGGACTGTTACTAGGGGGGACTTCTGTTCCCATTCGACGCTAGCGATGACACGGTCCAGCTTCTCAAAAGTCGGGTTTGGTAACGAGTTAGCCCAAGTGAATTTCCTACCAAAAAGCTCTATCTATCTAAGATCCAAGCTTTCGATTATGGTATTGAACATAAACGACCATCTGCCATCAAAATTCTCATTATTCTTTTCCTCCCTCCTTTGAATAATGTTGAAATCGCCCCCAATGAGGATTGGGAGCTGCTTGCTACCGCAAATATGGACAAGATCGGCCAAAAAATCTGGTTTGAGTTCTGGCTACGCGGCACCATATACCGCCACCAATGCCCAATTAAACCCATCGGCCTTTGATCTGACCCGAAACTTTACCGCAAAATCTCCCATGTCACTCCGAACTTCCAATGAGTGACACTTAACCCCGAGTAGGACCCCACCAGACCTTCCTCTTGGAGGTAGGCAGCGCTAGTCAAAGTCGACACCCCCCGATAAAGTGCTAAGGAATTTGGGGGTGAAATTGTCCCTTCCAGTTTTGGACGGGGCAATAAAATCCAACTAGTGTTCATTAGATGCTTCCGCTAGAAACCTTCTTCTAGCCAAGTCTTTAAGACCTCTGCTATTCCAAAAAATTCCTCTCGTATTTCATCATCAAATTTTTTTAGAGGTACGTATCCTAGCACTCCTACGCACAGCCGAAACTGGATAAACCTTCCGTTTCCACTTCCGCTTAGGCTTATTTTAACTGGATAAACCTTCCGTTTCCACTTCCGCTTAGGCTTATTTTGAACCACGACAGTTGGCGCCCACTCTACTGTCAAGCTCTCAAAGTTTAGCGCCCAGTGTATTATTTGTCTGAAGTCTTGACTCCATCCAAGCAGAGATATCCTCATTATCAGAAGCTTGTGTATGGAATATACATGACCACAAAGAAGGTTGCTCATTATTTTTCTGATCATTCCATCACAGTCGTCAGCGACGCTCCACTATCAGAGATTTTGCACAACAGAGATGCAACTGGTCGAGTGGCCAAATGGGCGATTGAACTTCTTCCCCTTGATATCAAGTTTGAGGCAAAGAAAGCCATTAAGTCCCAGGCAATAGCAGATTTCCTCGCCGAGTGGATTGAACAACAGCAGCCGACTGAAGTTCACTCGGAGCATTGGACCATGTTCTTTGATGGCTCTAAGATGTTGAATGGTTCCGGTGCTGGGGTTGTCCTGGTTTCCCCCAGAGGAGATAAGCTGAGATATGTGCTCCAGATTCACTTTGATTCCTCCAACAATGAGGCAGAATATGAGGCCCTCTTATATGGGTCGCGCATGGCCATTTCACTCGGCGTCCGTCGTCTGATGGTCTATGGCGACTCGGATTTAGTGGTCAATCAGGTGATGAAAGAGTGGGACGTGAGAAGCCCAGCCATGACTGGATACTGCAGTGCAGTGAGGAAGCTGGAAAAGAAGTTCGAGGGGTTGGAGCTCCATCATATACCCCGACTGAAAAATCAAGCAGCTGATGATCTAGCAAAGATAGGTTCCAAGAGAGAAGCCATTCCGAGTGGTGTGTTCTTGGAGCATATACACACTCCGTCAGTCAAAGAAGATCCTTTCACCGAAGAAACTCCACAGCCCAAGAGTGCCACAGACCCGACTGAAGTTGAAGTCCCAGCGGTGGTCGACTTGATCATGGAGGTTTTGGTGGTCATTCCCGACTGGACAGTTCCGTATGTCGCATATATCCTGAGAAAAGAGCTTCCGGAGGATGAGGAAGAGGCTCGACAGATCATCCGTCGATCTAAGGCCTTTACCGTAATCAAAGGACAATTATACAGAGAAAGCGCGACTGGAGTTGGTCAGAAGTGCATAACACCAGAAGAAGGTCGACTCATCCTCAATGATATTCACTCGGGAACCTGTGGTCATCATGCGTCCTCTTGGACCATCGTGGCCAAAGCATACCGAGCCGGATTTTACTGGCCAAAGGCGAATGAGATGGCAAAAGATATAGTGGATAAGTGCGAGGGATGTCAGTTCTACTCGAATATGTCGCACAAGCCTGCGTCGGCCCTAAAGACCATCCCACTCGTCTGGCCTTTCGCAGTATGGGGACTGGACATGGTCGGTCCTTTGAGAACAGGACGAAGTGGCTTCACGCATGTACTGGTGGCAGTCGACAAGTTCACCAAGTGGATCGAGGCTAAACCAATCAAGAGCCTTGACACCGGTACTGCTGTTAGCTTCATCAGGGAACTAATATTCAGATATGGAGTCCCGCACAGCATCATTACGAATAATGGGTCGAACTTTGACTCAGAGGAATTCAGAGATTTCTGCAACTCCCAAGGCACACGGGTCGACTACGCTTCAGTCGCCCATCCGCAGTCAAATGGACAAGCAGAGCGAGCTAATGGACTGATTCTTAAGGGATTGAAGCCTCGATTGATGCGTGATCTCAAACACGCGGCTGGAGCCTGGGTAGACGAACTTCCCTCAGTGCTTTGGGGGCTGCGGACCACACCTAATCGGTCGACCGGAAGAACTCCATTCTTCTTGGTCTACGGAGCTGAAGCAGTCTTGCCGAGTGATCTTCTCCACAATGCTCCTCGAGTTGAAATCTACAACGAAGCAGAGGCTGAACAGGCGCGGCAGGACGCAGTCGACCTTTTAGAAGAAGAAAGGGAGATGACTCTGATCCGGTCGACCATCTACCAACAAGATTTGCGTCGTTTCCACGCCAGAAATGTGAGAGGTCGAGCCTTCCAGGAAGGGGATTTAGTTCTCTGAGTGGATCAGCACAAACCACACAAGCTTGCTCCTTCTTGGGAAGGCCCCTTCATCGTCACCAAGGTTCTCCACAACGGGGCGTACCGTCTTTACAACGTCGAGCATAATATCGACGAGCCCCGAGCTTGGAACGCGGAGCTACTCCGCCCATTCTACACTTAAGTTTTATCACTCGGATGAGTTGCAATAAAGTACTTCTGTAGTTCATGGACCTCAAAATAATAGTGTCATAGTTCCTCCATAATTTCTATCACTTTTTATTTTTGTCCAAATAAAATTCCCCCTCAGTGGGTGACTTAGCCGCGAACCCGTTTCGCCTAAGTTTGTAAAAATCCTACCGAGTGGTGAGCCAGACTCTCACTCGGAGGCTTAGCTGCGAATCCGTTTCGCCTAAGTTATCAAAATCCTACCGAGTGAGGAGCAACCCTCTCACTCGGGGGCTTAGCTGCAGTCCAAGCACTCGCCTAAGTTATCAAAAACCCTACCGAGTGGTAAGCCAGACTTTCACTCGGGGGCTTAGCTGCAGCCCTGTGCTCGCCTAAGTTGTAAAAAATCCTACCGAGTGAAGAGCAACCCTCTCACTCGGGGGCTTAGCTGCAGTCCAAGCACTCGCCTAAGTTA
>NC_041382.1:153138927-153163034 GCF_002162155.2 Triticum dicoccoides | reverse complement strand
TATCAAAATCCTACTGAGTGGTAAGCCAGACTTTCACTCGGGGGCTTAGCTGCAGTCCAAGCACTCGCCTAAGTTGTCAAAATCCTACCGAGTGAAGAGCAATCCTCTCACTCGGGGGCTTAGCTACAGTCCAAGCACTCGCCTAAGTTATAAAAACCCTACCGAGTGAAGAGCAACCCTCTCACTCGGAGGCTTAGCTGCAGCCCTGTGCTCGCCTAAGTTATAAAAATCCTACCGAGTGAAGAGCAACCCTCTCACTCGGGGGCTTAGCTGCAGTCCAAGCACTCACCTAAGTTATCAAAATCCTACCGAGTGGTAAGCCAGACTTTCACTCGGAGGCTTAGCTGCGGCCCAGTGCTCGCCTAAGTGTACTGAAGAATAAGTCGATTGCAGTAAAGGCACCTTGCTTTGAACCTGCAAAAGACATTTCGAGCCAAAGGCAATCGTATTCAAGCACCAAATTCAAGTTTGAATCGATATCTAAAGGAACCGAGAGTGCTCAGGCGTTAAGCCTGTTAAGGTTTATCGGTTACAATTCCACTCGGCATACCGAGGCAAATTTAAAGCGTCGAGCCAGAAGAAGTTTTTTACCCCTCCTGCGGAGGGCTGGAAGGTGCTACGAATTCATCAAGGTCGATTCCGTCGGCGATCCGAGTGGCAGCTGCAAGGAAAGTTTCCATAAAGGACCTGAAGTTGTGTTTCTTGGTGTTGGCCACCCGAAGAGCCGCCAGCTTCTCTTCTCGTGCATCCTTACAGTGGACTCGGGCAAGACACAGAGCAACATCTGCACCACACCGAGCCGAGGACTTCTTCCATTCCTGCACTCGACCAGGGATCGTGTTCAACCGGGCCATCAGCGACTCAAGATCATTCTGAAGTGTCTCCTCAGGCCAGAGCGTCGAGTCGATGCGAGATGTGGCGGCCTTCAGCCTTGCGAGATAGTCCACGACAGCTGCAACACGAGACTCCAGTCGGAAAACATCCATGGCAACTTCGTCCTTCACCGGAGAATTGACGGGGTCGAGGTTTGGCTCCAGCCGGCTAGTTTCTTCTTCAAAGTTTTGACAAAATTCTGCAAGGTTGATCACTAAGTCAAGGGGATGGTCGAATGAAAAAAAAACCACAATTGGAAATGTTTGCCAAGCACAGAGGATTACCTTCAAGCATAAGAAACAGCTTCTTGGCAAGACTACTCAGGAAGGCCTCCAGATCAGCTTTCTTCCCAGTCAATTTGCTGACTTGGTCAGTCAGGGCAGCTTTATCAGTTTTTAGTCGACTGATCTCCTTGTTGGCGATCCCAAGAGCAGCCTTCAGATTGGTATTGTCTTGTTCAAGCTTGGTGACTGAAGCTAACTTCTCGTCAGCAAGCTTGATCTTCTCAGCTAGTTCAAGGTCTTTCTTCTGTTGGGCCTCCCTTACCTTACCTGCAAGTTACAGCAAGATCAGATTTTGAAACAAGCAAGGGGAAAAGCAGTCGTCAGGGTCTCACCAAACATACCTTCGGTATCCTCCTTTGCCTTCGTCAGCTTCTCCTGAACCAGCTTCAGGCTCAGCTCGAGTTGAGTGTGCTTGCGTTCCAGTTCAGAGTAGCGAGCCACAAGATCACAAGAGTTCTGCGAAGAACCAATCGACTAAATGTCAAATATAATTCACTTCCGAGTGAAAAGGGAAAAAACACACGTTTCTAAGACTACAGCCGAATACAAGCATTCGACCGTAGTCTCGGGGACTACACCCAATGGGTGCACTCAGCGTGCCCCCACTAATTCTGTTGAAGACAAAGTCGACCAGTCGACCTCAAAAAAAAGAAGAGCGAGATGCTTTCTCTAAGACTGTGATCAACTGCAAGCAGTCGACCACAGTCTCAGGGACTACACCCAGTGGGTGCACTTAGCATGCCCCCACCGGTTTGTGAAATCCAGTCGACATAGTCGACTGACAGAAAAATTGACATCATAAAGCCTAAGGCCGACTGCCAGCAGTCGACCTTAGCCTTGGGGACTACACCCAGTGGGTGCACTCAGCGTGCCCCCACCGGTTCGTGAAATCCAGTCGACATAGTCGACTGACAGAAAGATTGACATCATAAAGCCTAAGGCCGACTGCCAGCAGTCGACCTTAGCCTTGGGGACTACACCCAGCGGGTGCACTCAGCGTGCCCCCGCTAACACGGAGTTTATTCGACACACCCAGTGGGTGACTACTATAAATTCCGGAAAGGAAAAGTTTTTGGTAGCATATCCAACAGAACAAACAGTGGTCGACTGACCTGGACATTGCTTTGGAGGGCAGAGCTGGCGTCATAAGCTGCCTGGCTCGCATCCCGGATGGTCTTCAACTGCTCCATCATGATACCCGCCTGGCGTATCGCTTCCTTCGTCGCGCCAGCTTGGTCCTCCGGGACGTGGTGCGTTGTGAAGAGGGAGGGCTGCTGAGCACTCGTCAATGGATCTGCGAAGGACACCGTGTGTCGAGTGGTGTTCTCTTCCTCCGCAATCAGAATCTCAGGCGTCGTCACGTCCTGGGGCACCTTACTGGCGGACGCTTTCCTACTCCTCCTACGCTTCAGTGGTTCTTCATCCTCATCATCATCAGGGAGATCGATAACAGTATTGGGTGGAGCTACGGAGAAGAATCAGGATCAGAGATCGCGAGTCAGTCGACTAAGAACGGCGTTAAGAATACAGTACCTGGGTTCGAAGTTGCTGCGTCCTCCATCTCATGGTCATCAGCCCGGGCTGAGGTTTCAGAAGTAGCAGCACTGCAACTCCAAAGGATCAGTCGACTAACTTCAGCGTCGACCAGAGACAAAGTTCACACAAAATAAGAAGACTTAAGCAGCACGATTACCCTGATATGGTGGGGATGGACACCTTCATCTTCGGCAGGAGCTTGATCGGCTTCGACGAGGCCGCCCTGGGCTGCTTCGGCGCCTTTTCAGTCGGCACCGGAGAGGTGGTCCGAGGGCGCTTGGTCGACTGAGCGGCGGTCGCAACCCCCTTACCACGTTCGGTCGAGGGGTCGTGGACAAGCTTCGACCGCCTTTCTGAACGCGGTGGTACGACCTCCTCCTCCTCTTCTTCCTCATCCTCAACGTCATCTTCATCACCGTCATCATCATCATCGTCATCATCATCCTCTGCAATGTCCGAGTCCCATTCCTCCTCTCCCTGGCTCTCGCCTCCACTCGCCTCACCCTCCTCAGTCGGAGCTTGGGCCCCATTGGGCATCGAGTACAGCTCGGTGAGAGCCTAGCAGATATCAAGACAAGGATCAGTCGACCAGTCGGCAGGATAAACAGAAATGAATGCGACAAGAACACAGTGGAGAGCAGAGCAAACGTACCTTGTTTGGATCGCTGTTGTGGTCGAGTGGAGGAATCCTTCTAGCTCCGCGTGGGTTGTCCTTGTTTCCGGTAACGGCTACCATCCATCTTTCCAGAGTGACATCGTCGACTGCTTCTGGATGGACTCGAGTCTCGTCTTCGGTCCCACAGTACAACCACATGCAGTGGCTCCGGAACTGAAGGGGCTGGATGCGACGCCTAAGGAAGACCTCCAGGAGATCCATGCCCGTCACTCCCTCCCGAACCAACTGCACCACGCGCTCCATCAACATCTTCATGTCAGCTTTCTCCTCCGGAATCAACTTCAGAGGGGAGGGCTTGTTCACTCGGTCCATGGTAAACGGAGGGAGTCCACTCGACTGCCCTGGCGTCGACTGGACCTGGCAGTAGAACCAAGTCGACTGCCAGCCTCTGACGGACTCGGGAAAGGTCATGGG
This sequence comes from Triticum dicoccoides, assembly GCF_002162155.2. Classification (NCBI taxonomy): domain Eukaryota; kingdom Viridiplantae; phylum Streptophyta; class Magnoliopsida; order Poales; family Poaceae; genus Triticum; species Triticum dicoccoides. The sequence continues at coordinate 153,159,251 of NC_041382.1, read as the reverse complement.
CGGGAAGGTGCTCTTATTCCTCACTTGGATCCCCAGACCCCCACACATTTGGACGACTCGGGTTCTCTCATCACCTGGGCTCGCCTTCTTCACGGTCTGAGAGCGACATGTGAATATATGTTTGAACAAACCCCAGTGCGGTCGACAGCCCAAGAAACCCTCACACATGGACACAAATGCGGCAAGATAGGCGATAGAGTTTGGGGTAAAGTGGTGGAGCTGCGCTCCAAAGAAATTCAAGAAGCCACGGAAGAAAACACTCGGCGGCAAGGAAAATCCACGATCAACATGGGTGGCCAAGAGCACACACTCACCCTCTTCTGGCTGGGGCTGCCACTCCTTCCCCGGAAGCCTTGCAGCTCCATGAGGGATCAAGCCCTCATTGGCCATGTCGAGGAGGTCATTTTCTGTGATGGTCGACTGGATCCAGTCTCCTTGGACCCAGCCCTTCGGCAGGCGGGATCTGGACGAGGACCCTCCGCGGCTGGTGGATCTCCCCTTTGTCTTCTCCGACGCCGACGCCTTCTTCGCACGTTCCAGCGCCGCCGTCTTCTCCTTGGCCATGGTTGCCGGCGAGATGCGCGAAGGGAAGTTGTGCGGGGGCGAGAACAAGCGCGCTGGGCGGGGACGAAGGGAGCAGAGAGAGAGAGAGAGAATGCTGAGGCACAGTACAGAAATCCTCGCCGGGCGCATTTATAAGGTCCCTTCCGAGTGGATGACAGGTGGGCCCGGTCGATCTAATCATATCCAGGAACAGTTATGCAGACGAGATACGTGGCGAAAAAAGCGGCGCGGAGATCGAGGCGTCTATGTCCCGTCCCATCCGAACGCCGCGGTCCGCCCCGCTTTGCGCGCGTCCCCAAATTTCGCATCCCGTGGAATCCGCGAACAGCAGATCAGTCTGTCAGACACGGGGTTTCCAGCGATCCATCGCTCGGAGATCGTCGAAGCCCGAAAGATCACTCGACGCAAGAACAGAATGGATCGAGTCGACTGAAGACAAGTTGTTCACTGTCGACGAAGAGACTCTTTGGTCCAGGACAACGCACGACCAGAGCGCAAAGGTTAATCGGAAACGACATCAACTCCTTCCTCACTCGAAGCCTCAATCCATTCGGGGGCTAATGATGGGGTTATGTACCTAGGGTAGGGTCACGGACCTGATCTAAGTACCTTACCCAAGGACACCCTTAGAAGAAGTCGCCTTCCAGTCGACCAACGAGGGACACACTTGACTGACTTGAAGGACTCGACCATGAAGACTCACTCGACCACCAGAAGGTCAAGATGCACTCTGCACTGCAACGGCCTGTAATTAAGTAGACTTTATGATAGTAAAGGCACTTTATGTGGGGCGTTACCAGTAACGCCCCACACTTAACTCACCTTAAACCCTCTCCTACGTGGGCTGGCTGGGGTCCTGGCGCACTCTATATAAGCCACCCCCCCTCCACAGGTAGAAGGGTTCGGCACCTTGTAACTCATATACCCATAATCCACTCGACCGCCTCCGGGCTCCGAGACGTAGGGCTGTTACTTCTTCCGAGAAGGGCCTGAACTCGTACATCCCTTGTGTTTACAACCTCTCCATAGCTAGGACCTTGCCTCTCCATACCTACCCCCCACTCTACTGTCAGGCTTAGAACCACGACAGTCGGTGCCCGGATCCTGAAGACGCCACGGAAGCCCCACCAACCACCGGCGCCAAGGGAGAAGTAGGGGCGAAGGCCACCTGCTCGCGCCCCCTCCCAATCTGGCCACCACCGGACTTGCCATTCGAGGTGAAATAGGCGCCGTGGTCACCACCGCGGCCACCGGTCCTGCTGTCGAAGCCAAGCACGTGGACAGAAAGATAGGGGTGAAGGCCTCGTGCCCGCATCCCCCACCCTGTTCGGCCGCCGTGGTCGAGTGTGCCATAAGAGAGGCAGGGCGGAGGCCTCCTGCCCGCGCCCCCCTCCTTGTTCGACCGCGCCACTGGCCCACTACATGACCACCTCGGCCCAGACCTCGCTGGACTCCTCGCCGGTGTAGAAGCAGCAGTCAGAGAGGTAGATCGTAGGGCCACCTGCCCAAGATCATCCCCACCACCTGGACACAACCTGGCGCCTAGATCAATTGTTGTCGGTGGTGACGATGTGCTCTCCACCAAGGCTATCACAGCAGCAACCTCATCGTCCACAAAAGTATCAGCAGCAGCAAAATCTAGGGGAGGAAGGAATCACTCAATCAAATCATTACTCTCTACCCGATCGCTCCACAATCGAGGAGGAGCAGAGGCAGGCTCGAATGAACCAAATCTCAACGTGCTCATGGGTGCCGTCGTCGAGGCTGATGTCCCTTTGCCGGATACCGGTGCATCGGAACCCTGGATGTTAGGCTCCGCGCGCTCCTGGTCATCCTCACGCACCTCCTTGTTCCCCGAGCCATCGTCCTTATCAAGCATATCAACATCATTCGCTTCCAAAGCCTCAGAGAAAAGCTCGGTGTCCTCAAACTCAATCTCGAGGTTATAAATCACACCTCTATGAACCCAGTTAACCACATCTGGCACGTAGTCAATATCAAGGACACTGACAAGCAACCTGGCCACCCCATTGGATCGGGTAAAGGCCATATCCACTCTCTCGGTTTTCCCCACCAGCGACCCCAAACTAGTCACAACTTGAACATCATTCAGCGGCTTTGAAGGTGCCCCCGAGAATCATAGCCAAACCTGAGTGAGTGGTTTACCCTTTGGCTCAACCTTCTTCCACTCATGAAACTCGAGGATGCATTGAGTGCCGGGAACTCTGCACAACCCAAAACTCAGAAGCCTCTCCAAGTCCTCAGTCGAGGGAAAGTCCACCTTGTACATATTATCCTCAAGCTTAATAAGTTCCCACTGATGGTTACCTGGAGCTAACTCATTCAGCCTGTGCATAATCTGTGCATCAGTTAAGTTACCCTTGGTAACTTTCACTACCCCTGTGGTCGCGCACTGTGGCACATCAAGGATCTCCATAGCACTAGGAGACTCGAAAAACCTCAACTCAGCATAGCACACACCATAAATTGTAACACCCGGCATAGGTTCACGCAAAAGCGGGCACTCTCCCGTAGCATGCACCGGTTTGGAGCAAGTGTCACAAAGCTCAGCTGTCAATTCGGCAATGAAGTGCCTCTGCTCTCCACAATGATAGCATTGCATTTTCTCCTTCTTACAAGCCCATTTGCCAACTTTCTCACCGCCCGGCCTGTCAGAAGCACCAACAGCACCTGCCGTCACCGACTCGCTCGCGGGAACTGCCACAGAAGCTAAGGCAGACACCACAGTTAAGACCTGGCCAGACAACACGGGCATCTGCGCAGCAGCCACCTCCGAAAACACCGTCGGCTCAGCAAGGTCGGAAGCGGTGGTGACAGGCGGCGGAGGCTAACGATAGCGGTTCTTGCCACTGCGGCCAGTCCAAGATCCTCTGTAGCCACCTCTCTGTCTATGGTCTGGGCCTGGTGCCCCCTCGACTAAACCTCCCGGCGGGCCGAGAAACGGACGCTCTGCCGTCCCATCGCTCTACCAGGCATAACCACGGACCCCGCCCGAGGATGAATAGTCATGATGTTGACCTTCGCCGAACGCATCATAGTCGTTGTCCTCCCATTGACCCGGGGTGGCCGACGATCATCAAAGTCACGGCCGCGAAATGCCGGGAACCGGTTCCCAGCACCACCACCACCGCCACCATGGGGCGCCGGCGGACCAGCATGAGCCGCGGCAGGAGGAAGTCGCGCGGCCGCTCCCTGCGTCGGCTCCGCCCGACCTGGTTGCGGTTTGGCCACAACATGCGGCGGCGGCACTCTTGCTGGAGTCGGCGCGTGGGACACTCCCCCTGCAGGGGGTTGCTGGGCCAGCGGCAGCGTGACTCCTGACCGTGGCTGAAGCTGGGACTGGGAAGGCGGCCGAGGCGTCGTAGCCACGGCCCCGGGCAATGCCGGTTTAGGTCCCTGCGGCTTAGGCCCTCCGCGACCCGCCATGCTCGCTGTAAGGGGGGATGCATGCCGCTCTGCCTGGCGTGCACGAGGGGAAGCCAGGGACGGTGCACCGACGAACCCTAGGCGGCGGCTGAGTTACAGGGCACAATCTCACGCTCGTGCATGCAAGCACGTCGATCCCATAAGTGGCCAACGATTTTGCCTAGGCCTCTTGCCCAACTAATCCCGACCCACTGAAAGACAAATCACGCTGGCCGACAGCCCACTCGCAGGCCCGCCCTCACACCGCGCAGCCTCAGCCAGCCCCTCTGGGCCCAACAACCGTTTCAAACGCGCAATCCGCGCCTCCCGGATCACGCCAGGACGGTCGACCGCCGGCGCCGGTGCCGCCGATGGCCGTCGCTTCTTCTTCCTCTTAACAATCTTCCACGAATCATCGGTAAAGAAATCGGACAAAGTAGGTTTTGGGAGACTAACCTTAGGAAGAGGCCCCTTCCAGGGTCGGATCACCGTCGCTGCCATACGTCGATGAACTATATGCCGGACAATCTTGATCTTGTCCTCCGCCCAAAGACCCATCCTCGCCGGATCATCGGAAGGAATTGCCAGATCCATGAGCAGAGCCACCTCGTCCTCCGGGTACCCAATCCTAAAAGCTTTGCAAATCGTATCGGAAGGAGTAGGAGATGGAACGTCTGTCGACCCAGCGAGCCGCTTCACGACGACTGGCGGCGAGACCTCCGACATCATGGCACTCGCCGGCGAGTCATCTTCATCCTCTTCATCCTCTTCTCCATCAGCCAGGACCCAGAAACGGCCCCCAACTCGCGGATGAGGCTTCCTATATGATTCTTCCGATGACAAGTCTACAAGCACGATCTGATCTGCACCGGCCTGTGTCTCCTGCACGAACTGAGAAGAAACATGAACCTCAAAAATATCAATGACCAAATGCGTACCCACTGCGATCTGTTCATCTTCCTCGAGGTACTGTCTGGCACAGATGTCATTCTCTAGATCTCGCACCGTCATCCAACATGATGAAGGATTGAAGTGTAGAACTCCATCTAGCCAGATCCCTGACCTCTCGGCAAACGGATCCCCCATCGCTCTGGAAGCACCCGTGCGATCTTTGATGGCGGCGCGGATCCGCCGGGATCAAGAGATGATGTCGACGGTGGCGCCCCGACATCCTCCGATGCCGGCGTAGGAGGTGGCTCTAGCGATGGAAGCGCGGACGTCCACCCCTCAGCCATACACGATTGATGCGTTGCTTCTAAGTATGAGTTGTAATTTTTGAGTTGTAAGTAAATAAAAGTGTGATGATCATCATTATTAGAGCATTGTCCCAAGTGAGGAAAGGATGATGGAGACTATGATTCCCCCACAAGTCGGGATGAGACTCCGGACAAAAATAAAAAAAGGAGAAAAAAGAGGCCATAAAAAAGGCCCAAATAAAAAAATAAAAAATGAGAGAAAAAGAGAGAAGGGACAATGTTACTATCCTTTTACCACACTTGTGCTTCAAAGTAGCACCATGATCTTCATGATAGAGAGTCTCCTATGTTGTCACTTTCATATACTAGTGGGAATTTTACATTATAGAACTTGGCTTGTATATTCCAATGATGGGCTTCCTCAAAATGCCCTAGGTCTTCATGAGCAAGCGAGTTGGATGCACACTCACTTAGTTTCTTTTCTTGAGCTTTCATACACTTATAGCTCTAGTGCATTCATTGCATGGCAATCCCTACTCACTCACATTGATATCTATTGATGGGCATCCCCATAGCCTATTGATACGCCTAGTTGATGTGAGACTATCTTCTCCTTTTTGTCTTCTCCATAACCACCATTCTATTCCACATATAGTGCTATATCCATGGCTCACGCTCATGTATTGCGTGAAGATTGAAAAAGTTTGAGAACGTCAAAAGTATGAAACAATTGCTTGGCTTGTCATCGGGGTTGTGCATGATTAAATACTTTGTGTGATGAAGATAGAGCATAGCCAGACTATATGATTTTGTAGGGATAACTTTCTTTGGTCGTGTTATTTTGAGAAGACATGATTGCTTTGTTAGTATGCTTGAAGTATTATTATTTTTATCTCAATATTAAACTTTTGACTTGAATCTTTCGGATCTGAACATTCATGCCACAATAAAGAAAATGACATTGAGAATTATGCTAGGTAGCATTCCACATCAAAAATTCTGTTTTTATCACTTACCTACTAGAGGACGAGCAGGAATTAAGCTTGGGGATGCTTGATACGTCTCCTTTTTTATTGTTCCATGCTATTATATTATCTGTTTTGGATGTTTAATGGGCTTTAATATACCTCTTTATATTATTTTTGGGACTAACCTACTAACCAAAGGCCCAATGCAAATTGTTGTTTTTTTTGCCTATTTCAGTGTTCCGCGGAAAAGGAATAACAAACGAAATCCAAACGGAATGAAACCTTCACGAGAGTTATTTTTGGAACAAACGCAATCCAGGAGACTTGGAGTGGACGTCAAGGAAGAAACGAGGCGGTCACGAGGTAGGAGGGCATGCCCCCACCCTCGTGGGCCCCTCGTGGCTCCGCTGACCTACTTCTTTCGCCTATATATACTCATATACCCTGAAAACATCCGAGAGCACCACGAAACCATATTTCCACCGCCGCAACCTTCTGTACCCTTGAGATCCCATCTTGGGGCCTTTTCCGGTGCTCCGCCGGAGGGGGAATCGATCACGGAGGGCTTCTACATCAACACCATAGCCTCTCCGATGATGTGTGAGTAGTTTACCACAGACCTTCGGGTCCATAGTTATTAGCTAGATGGCTTCTTCTCTCTCTTTGGATCTCAATACAAAGTTCTCCTCGATTCTCTTGGAGATCTACTCGATGTAATTCTTTTTGCGATGTGCTTATCGAGATCCGATGAATTGTGGGTTTAAGATCAAGATTATCTATGAACAATATTGGATTCTTCTTTGAATTCTTTTATGCATGATTTATTATCTTTGCAAGTCTCTTCGAATTATCAGTTTGGTTTGGCCTACTAGATTGATCTTTCTTGCAATGGGAGAAGTGCTTAGCTTTGGGTTCAATCTTGCGGTGTCCTTTCCCAGTGACAGTAGGGGCAGCAAGGCACATATTGTATTGTTTCCATCGAGGATAAAAAGATGGGGTTTACATCATATTGCTTGAGTTTATCCCTCAACATCATGTCATCTTGCCTAATGCGTTACTCTGTTCTTATGAACTTAATACTCTAGATGCATGCTGGATAGCGGTCGATGTGTGGAGTAATAGTAGTAGATGCAGAATCGTTTCGGTCTACTTGTCGCGGACGTGATGCCTATATACATGATCATGCCTAGATATTCTCATAACTATGCGCTTTTCTATCAATTGCTCGACAGTAATTTGTTCACCCACCGTAGAATTTGCTATCTTGAGAGAAGCCACTAGTGAATCCTATGACCCCCGGGTCTACTCTCCATTATATTAATCTCCCGTCAACTAGCCATTTCTGTCGCCGTTTATTTTGCAATCTTTATTTTCCAATCTATACAACAAAAATACCAAAAATATTTATCTTATTATCTCTATCAGATCTCACTTTCGTAAGTGACCGTGAAGGGATTGACAACCCCTTTATCGCGTTGGTTGTGAGGTTCTTGTTTGTTTGTGCAGGTATGAGGGACTTACGTGTAATCTCCTACTGGATTGATACCTTGGTTCTCAAAACTGAGGGAAATACTTACGCTACTTTGCTGCATCACCCTTTCCTCTTCAAGGAAAAACCAACGCATGCTCAAGAGGTAGCACATACCTATTCCTTTTCGGAGGCTGAAACGTTCTGGAAAGTGTCCCTTATGTATTCCTCCGGGGTTATGGTATCAATAATATTGGTTTCAACTTTATGGGATTACCTGAGATATAATGTTTGATTCTTTGACCGTTCACTACCCTCGGATTTGTGCCTTCGAAGTTGTTGATTTTTATGGCACCGGAACGATAGAACTCCTCGATAACGTAATGACCTTCCCATTTAGAGAGGAGTTTTCCTGCAAAAAAACTTAAATGAGAGTTGTATAACAAAATATAATCACCTACATTAAACTCGCGCTTTTGTATCCTTTTGTCATGCCTTCTTTTAAAAATTTCTTTAAATACTTTGTTATTCTCATAGGCCTGGGTTCTCCACTCATCAAGTGAGCTAATGTCAAATAGTCTCTTCTCACCGGCAAGTTTGAAATCATAATTGAGCTCTTTAATGGCCCAATATACCTTATGTTCTAGTTCGAGAGGTAAGTGACATGCTTTTCCATAAACCATTTTATACAGAGACATACCCATAGGATTTTTATATGCAGTTCTGTAGGCCCATAATGCATCATCAAATTTCTTGGACCAATTGTTTCTAGACCTATTAACAGTCTTTTGCAAAATTAATTTAAGCTCTCTATTACTCAGTTCTACTTGACCACTAGACTATGGGTGATATGGAGATGCAATTATATGATTAACATCATACTTAGCAAGAATTTTACGAAACACACCATGAATAAAATGTGAACCACCATCAGTCATTAAATATCTAGGGACTCCAAACCTCAGAAAAATAACTTCTTTAAGCATCTTAATAGAGGTGTTATGATCAGCACTACTAGTTGGAATAGCTTCTACCCACTTAGTAACATAATCAACAGCAACTAAAATGTGTGTATACCCATTAGAGGAAGGAAACGGTCCCATATAATCAAAGCCCCAAACATCAAATGGTTCAATAACAAGTGAATAGTTCATAGGTATTTCTTTGACATTCATCACAAGACAAGACAAACTTACGGGCATCCTTGAAGAGAGTAGGCCAATAAAAACCGGATTGCAATACCTTATGTGCAGTTCTATCTCCAGTGTGGTGTCCTCCATAAGCCTTGGAGTGACACTCGCGTAGGATTGGTTCCTGTTCATACTCAGGTACACAACGTCTAATAACACCATCTACTCCTTTATAAAGGTGTGGGTCATCCCAAAAGTAATGTCTTAAATCATAGAAAAAACTTTTTCTTTTGCTGGTATGTGAAACTAGGTGGTATAAATTTAGCAATAATGTAATTAGCATAATCAGCATACCATGGAGCAGTACTAGAAGCATTTATGACAGCTAATTGTTCATCAGGAAAGCTATCATCTATAGGTAGTGGGTCATCGAGAACATTCTCTAACCTAGACAAGTTGTCTGCAACGGGATTCTCAGCTCCCTTTCTAATAATATGAAAATCAAATTCTTGTAGCAAGAGAACCCATCTAATAAGTCTAGGTTTAGCATCTTTCTTTTCCATAAGATATTTAATAGCAGCATGATCAGTGTGAATAGTTACTTTAGAATCAACAATATAAGGTCTGAACTTATCACAAGCAAATACAACTGCTAAAAAATCTTTTTCAGTAGTAGCATAATTTCTCTGGGCATTGTCTAGAGTTTTACTAGCATATTGGATGACATTTAATTTCTTATCAACTCTTTGTCCTAGAACAGCACCTACAGCATAATCACTAGCATCACACATAATTTCAAAGGGTAAATTCCAATCAGGTGGCTAAACAATAGGTGTCGAGATCAAGGCTTTCTTAAGTATTTCAAATGCTTCTACACAATCATCATCAAAGACAAAAGGAACATCTTTTTGTAAGAGATTAGTCAGAGTTCTAGAAATTTTTGAGAAGTCTTTAATGAACCTCCTATAAAAACTGGCATGACCAAGGAAACTTCTTATACCTTTAATGTCCTTAGGACACGGCATCTTTTCAATAGCATCAACTTTAGCTTTATCAACTTCAATGCCTCTTTCAGAAACTTTATGCCCCAAGACAATACCTTCATTAACCATAAAGTGGCAATTCTCCCAATTCAAGACAAGATTAATTTCTTCACATCTCTGCAAAACTCGATCAAGGTTTCTTAAGCAATCATCAAAAGAAATTCCATACATGGAAAATTCATCCATGAAAACCTCAATAATCTTTTCACAAAAGTCAGAGAATATAGCAGTCATACATCTTTGAAAGGTAGCAGGTGTATTACATAAACCAAAAGGCATACGTCTATAAGCAAAGATACCGAAAGGGCAAGTAAAAGTGGTCTTTTCCTAATCTTCTTTCGACACAGGTATTTGAGAGAAACCAGAATAACCATCTAGAAAGCAAAAATGTGTATGTTTGGATAATCTTTCTAGCATTTGATCAATAAAAGGTACATGGTAATGATCCTTTCTAGTAGCCTTATTTAATTTGCAGAAATCAATTACCGTTCTATAACCTGTAACAATTCTTTGTGGTATCAATTCATCTTTACCATTAGGAACAAAAGTAATGCCTCACTTCTTAGGGACACGATGGATAGGACTTACCCACTGACTATGAGCAACAGGATAAATTATATTTGCCTCCAGAAGCTTTAGTATTTCATTTCTTACCACTTCTTTCATCTTAGGATTTAACCGTCGTTGGTGATCAACAAATGGTTTAGCGTCTTTCTCCAAATTTATTTTGTGCTGGCATAGAGTGGGACTAATGCCCTTAATATCATCAAGAGTATATCCAATAGCAGCACGGTGCTTCTTCAGAGTTTTCAATAATTTCTCTTCTTCCTACTCTGAAAGGTTAGCACTAATAATAACATGATATATCTTCTTTTCATCAAGATAAGCATATTTAAGTGTATCAGGTAATGGTTTAAGCTCAAACACGGGATCACCCTTTGGTGGAGGAGTGTCCCCTAGAATTTCAACAGGCAAGTTGTGTTTCAAAATAGGTCCATGTTTAAAGAATACTTCATCTATTTCCCTTCTTTCATTCATAAACATATCATTTTCATGGTCTAGCCAATATTGTTCTAAAGGATCATTAGGAGGCACGACAATAGAAGCAAGACCAATAATTTCATCTTTAATAGGCAATTCTTTATCATGGGATTGTCTACGAAATTTAGCAAAATTAAAATCATGAGACATATCCCCTAAACAAACAAAAATAATATCCTTTTTGCACTCTATCTTAGCATTAACAGTATTCAAGAAGGGTCTACCAAATATAATGGGACAAAAGTCATCTTGTGGGGAACCAAGAACAAGAAAATAAGTAGGATATTTAACTTTCCTACACAAGACTTCAACATCTCTAGCAATCCCAACTGGTCAAATAGTATCTCTATTGACAAGCTTAATAGTAAGATCAATATCTTCTATCTCAGCAGGTGCAATATCATGCATAATTTCTTTATATAAGGTATGAGGTATTGCACTCGCACTAGCACCCATGTCACATAAGACATGATATCAATGATCTCCTATTTTAACAGAAACAATAGGCATGCCAACAACAGGTCTATGTTTATCTTTAGTATCGGGTCTAGCAATTCTAGCAGCTTCATCACAGAAGTAAATAACATGCCCATCAATATTATCGACCAAGAGATCCTTAACCATAGCAATACTAGGTTCAACTTTAATTTTCTCAGAGGGTGTAGGTGTTCTAGTATTACTCTTACGAACCACAGTTGAAGCTTTAGCATGATCCTTCATTCTAACAGGAAAAGGTGGTTTCTCAATATAAGCAGTAGGAACAATAGGATCAACATTATAAGTGATAGTCGTTTCTTCAACTTTAATAGGTTAAACTACTTTTACTTCAATGGGAGGATGATATTTAAACCACTTATCCTTAGGGAGATCAACATGATTAGCAAATGATTCACAGAAAGAAGCTACTATCTCAGAGTCAAGTCCATATTTAGTGCTAAATTCACGAAAGGCATCGGTATCCATAAAAGACTTAACACAATCAAACTTAGGTGTTATACCTGACTCCTTACCTTCGTCGATTTCCCAATCTTCAGAGTTGCATTTAATTCTTTCCAATAAATTCCATCTGAATTCAATAGTCTTCATCATAAAAGAACTGGTACAAGAAGTATCGAGCATGGAGCGATTATTGAGAGAAAGCCGAGCATAAAATTTTTGAATAATAATTTCTCTTGAGAGCTCATGATTGGGGCATGAATATAACATTGACTTAAGCCTCCCCCAAGCTTGAGCGATGCTTTCTCCTTCACGAGGCCAAAAATTATATATATAATTACGATCATGATGAACCAGATGTATAGGATAAAACTTTTGATGAAATTCAAATTTCAATCGGTTGTAGTTCCATGATCCAATATCATCACATGGCCTAAACCATGTCAATCCATTTCCCTTCAAAGATAAAGAGAAGACCTTCTTCTTGATAACATCCTCGGGCATACCTGCAAGCTTAAATAATCCACAAACTTCATCCACATAAATTAGGTGCATATCGGGATGTAATGTTCCATCTCCTGTAAAAGGATTAGCTAGCAGTTCCTCTATCATACCCGAAGGAATTCCAAAGTAAACATTTTCAATAGGTACAGTAGGTTGAGGAGAAACTCTTTGCTCTACTGTTCAGGGTGAAGATACCCCGAACAAGCCCCTCAAAGGATTGTTTTCCATAGTGACAAGTGACAGTAAATTTCAGCACACTATATAATTTTTCCTTACCAAATTCCACATATAAAAGGTTCTTCACTCCCCGGCAACGACGCCAGAAAAGAGTCTTGATGACCCACAAGTATAGGGGATCCACCGTAGTCCTTTTGATAAGTAAGAGTGTCAAACCCAACAAGGAGCAGAAGGAAATGACAAGCGATTTTCAGTAAGGTATTCTCTGCAAGCACTGAAATTATCGGCAACACATAGTTTTGTGATAAGGTAATTCATAACAGGTAACAAGTAATAAAAGTAAACAAGGTGCAACAAGGTGTCCCAATCCTTTTTGTAGCAAAGGACAAGCCTGGACAAACTCTTATATAAAGGAAAGCGCTCCCGAGGACACATGGGAATTATCGTCAAGCTGGTTTTCATCACGCTCGTATGATTCACGTTCGGTACTTTGATAATTTGATATGTGGGTGGACCGGTGCTTGGGTACTGTCCTTCCTTGGACAAGCATCCCACTTATGATTAACCCCTATTGCAAGCATCCGCAACTACAACAGAAGTATTAAGGTAAACATGACCATAGCATGAAACATATGGATACAAATCAGCCCCTTACAAAGCAACACATAAACTAGGGTTTAAGCTTCTGTCACTCTAGCAACCCATCATCTACTTATTACTTCCCAATTCCTCCCTCCAGGCCCAAACAATGGTGAAGTGTCATGTAGTCGACGTTCACATGACACCACTAGAGGAGAGACAACATACATCTCATCAAAATATCGAACAAATACCAAATTCACATGACTACTTATAGCAAGACTTCTCCCATGTCCTCAAGAACAAACGTAACTACTCACAACTCATATTCATGTTCACAATCACACGGGTATTAATATGCATAATGGATCTGAACATATGATCTTCCACCAAGTAAACCAACTAGCATCAACTACAAGGAGTAATCAACACTACTAGCAACCCATAGGTACCAATCTGAGGCTTTGGGACAAAGATTGGATACAAGAGATGAACTAGGGTTTGAGATGAGATGGTGCTGGTGAAGATGTTGATGGAGATTGACCCCCTCCCAATGAGAGGATCATTGGTGATGACGATGGTGATGATTTCCCCCTCCCGGAGGGAAGTTTCCCCGGCAGAACAGCTTCGCTGGAGCCCTAGATTGGTTCCGCCAAGGTTCCGCCTCATGGCGGCGGAGTTTCTTCCTGAAAGCTTGCTTATGATTTTTTCCTCAACGAAAGACTCCATATAGCCAAAGATGGGCATCAGAGGGCTCCCAGGGGGGCCACGAGGCAGGGGGCGCGCCCAGGGGGGTAGGGCGCGCCCCCACCCTCGTGGACGGTGGGTGGCCCCCCTCTGGTACTTCTTTCGCCCAATATATTTTATATATATTTTGAAACATGCTCCCGTGAAGTTCCAGGACTTTTGGAGTTGTGCAGAATAGGTCTCTAGTATTTTCTCCTTTTCTAGCCCAGAATTCCAGCTGCCGGCATTCCCCCTCTTCATGTAAACCTTGTAAAATAAGAGAGAATATGCAGAAGTATTGTGACATAATGTGTAATAACAACCCATAATGCAATAAATATCAATACAAAAGCATGATGCAAAATGGACGTATCAGCTTCTCTCATGATAGCATGTATTACGGTGGGTGAACAAATTATTGCCGAGCAATTGATAGAAGAGCGCATATTTGAGAATATCTAGGCAATGATTATGAAATATAGGCATCACGTCCGTGTTAAGTAGACCGAATCGATTTTGCATCTACTACTATTACTCCACACATCAACCGCTATCCAGCATGCATCTAGAGTATTAAGTTCATAAGAACAGAGTAATGCTTTAGGCAAGATGACATGATGTAGAGGGATAAACTCAAGCAATATGATATAAACCCCATCTTTTTATCCTCGATAGCAACAATACAATACATGCCTTGTTGCCCCTACTGTCACTGGGAAAGGACACCACAAGATTGAACCCAAAGCTAAGCACTTCTCCCATTTCAAGAAAGATCAATCTAGTAGGCCAAACTAAACCGATAATTCGAAGAGACTTGCAAAGATATCAAATCATGCATATAAGAATTCAGAGAAAAACCAAATATTGTTCATAGATAAACCTGATAATAAATCCACAATTCATCGGATCTCGGCAAACACACTGCAAAAAGTATTACATCGAATAGATCTCCAAGAACATCGAGGAGAACTTTGTATTGAGAACCAAAGAGAGAGAAGAAGCCATCTAGCTAATAACTATGGACCCGAAGGTCTGTGGTAAACTACTCACACATCATCGAAGAGGATATGGTGTTGATGTAGAAGCCCTCCGTGATCGAATCCCCCTCCGGCAGATCGCCAGAAAAGGCCCCAGATGAGATCTCACGGGTACAAAAAGTTGCGGCGGTGGAAAAGTGGTTTCGTGGCTCACTCTAATGTTTTAGGGTATAAGAGTATATATAGGCGAAAGAAGTACGTCGATGGAGCTCCGTGGGGCCCACGAGGGTGGGGGGCGCCTACCCCCCTGGGCACGCCCTCCTGCCTCATGGAAGCTTCGCGGAGTTCCAAACTTCAACTCCAAGTCTCCTGGTTTGCGTTTGTTCCAAGAAAGATCCTCGCGAAGGTTTCGTTCCGTTTGGATTCCGTTTGATATTCCTTTTCCGCGAAACACTAAGATAGAAAAAAAAACAGAAACTGGCACTTGGCCTCCGGTTAATAGATTAGTCCCAAAAATAATATAAAAGTGCATATTAAAACCCATTAAACATCCAAAACAGATAATATAATAGCATGGAACAATCAAAAATTATAGATACGTTGGAGACATATCAAGCATCCCGAGGCTTAATTCCTGCTTGTCCTCGAGTAGGTAAATGATAAAAATAGAATTTTTGATGTGGAATGCTACCTAACATAATTTGATATGTGGGTGGACCAGTGCTTGGGTACTGCCCTTCCTTGGACAATCATCCCACTTATGATTAACCCCTCTCGCAAGAATCCGCAACTACGAAAGAAGAATTAAGGTAAACCTAACCATATCATAAAACATATGGATCCAAATCAGCCCCTTACGAAGCAACGCATAAACTAGGGTTTAAGCTTCTGTCACTCTAGCAACCCATCATCTACTTATTACTTCCCAATGCCTTCCCATAGGCCCAAACAATGGTTGAGGGAGTCCTGGATTAGGGGGTGTTCGGGTAGCCGGACTATACCTTCAGCCGGACTCCTGGACTATGAAGATACAAGATTGAAGACTTCGTCCCGTGTCCGGGTGGGACTTTCCTTGGCGTGGAAGGCAAGCTTGGCGATGCGGATATTCAAGATCTCCTACCATTATAACCGACTCTGTGTAACCCTAACCCTATCCGGTGTCTATATAAACCGGAGGGTTGTAGTCCGTAGGCAATCAACTCCATATACAACAATCATACCATAGGCTAGCTTCTAGGGTTTAGCCTCCTTGATCTCGTGGTAGATCTACTCTTGTACTACCCATATCATCAATATTAATCAAGCAAGAGTAGGGTATTACCTCCATCGAGAGGGCCCGAACCTGGGTAAAAAACATCGTTTCCCTTATCTCCTGTTACCATCCGGCCTAGACGCACAGTTCGGGACCCCCTACCCGAGATCCGCCGGTTTTGACACCGAGATTGGTGCTTTCATTGAGAGTTCCTTTGTGTCGTCGCCGTTAGGCCCAATGGCTCCTTTGATCATCAACAACGATACGGTCCAGGGTGAGACTTGTCTCCCCGGACAGATCTTCGTCTTCGGCGGCTTCGCTCTGTGGGCCAATTCGCTCGGCCACCTGGAGCAGATCGAAAGCTACGCCCCTGGCCATCAAGTCAGGTTTGGAAGCTTAAACTACACGGCTGACATCCGCGGAGACTTGATCTTCGACGGGTTCGAGCCACGTCCAAGCGTGCCGCACTATCTCGAGGGGCATGATCTAGCTCTGCCTCCGGACAGTGTCCTGGAGGCCGCACATGCATCGGTTCCGACCCCTAACTCGGAGCCTATTGCGCCAATCGAGGATGAGCGGTTGGACATCACCTCAGGGGCTTCGATCTCAAAGGCGATCGAGCCGAACGCTAGCCTCGCACTCTGCATGATCCGTGACTCCGAGGATCCGGACTCCTTTCCGGACTCCGAACCCCCCGCGCCCTGCCAATTGAATCCGATTGGGCGCCGATAATGGAGTTCACCGCCGCAGACATCTTTCAGCACTCGCCTTGTGGCGATATCTTGAACTCTCTCAAGTCTCTCCCCTTATCAGGAGAGCCTTGGCCGAACTACGGTCAGCGAGGATGGGATACGGACGATGAAGAAATTCAAAGCCCACCCACCACCCACTTGGTAGCCACTGTCGACAATTTAAACGACGTGCTCAACTTCGACTCCGGAGACATCGACAGCATGGATGATGATGCAGGAGATACCGACGAACCAACGCCCATAGGGCATTGGAAAGCCACCTCATCTCACGATGTGTACATGGTGGATACCCCTAAAGGAAGCGACAACGAGGAAAAAGGGGATGGGACGGGAGATCGACCCCCCAAAAAGCAATCAAAGCGTCGGCGTAAACGCCGACCCAAGCCTCGCCTCGACAAAAACCCAGCCATAGAGCGGGACGAGCCGGTAGACGACGAGCAGGCCTTAGAGCAACCGTCCGAACAGGGCAACACGGATAGAGAAACCGAACATCCCTCCTCCGGCGAAAACGGCATTCCGGACGACCTCACGCCGAATAAACCTATGGAGCAGAAGAATCTCCACGAGAGGCTCGTTGCAACTGCACGCAGCCTAAAAAAGCAGAAGCGAAAGCTAAAAACAGTGGAAGATGCACTCAGGATTAGATGGAGCAAAGTAATCAATACCACAAATAAGTACGGCGACAGTCGCCGCACTAAAAGCTATCCAAAAGAAAGCTACTGCCTGAATTTGACGAAGAGGCCCTAGAGCCCTCGCATTCGAAAAATGAAAAAGCCACACGGTCGGATAGACGACCCCATAAAGCGGCAAACGGCGCCGCACCTAAATCGGCATGCGACCCACTTAAGGATTCGCATCATGGCCCAGTCAGGTCCATTTATGGGCCAAGAAAGCAAGCTCTCGTAAGCAATGCTATGAAGCCATCATCAGAATCCGGCACACCCAAATACAGGGGTGCCGCACACCCCCTACGTTTCACCGATGAGGTCCTGGACTATGAATTCCCAGAGGGATTCAAACCCGTAAACATAGAGGCATATGATGGAACAACAGACCCTAGAGTTTGGATCGAGGATTATATCCTCCACATACACATGGCTAGAGGAGATGATCTCCACGCCATAAAATATCTACCCCTTAAGCTTAAAGGGCCAGCCCGGCATTGGCTTAAAAGCCTTCCCGAAAACACAATTGGAAGCTGGGGAGAGCTCGAGGATGCTTTCCGAGCTAACTTTCAAGGGACCTATGTCCGCCCTCCAGATGCAGACGATCTTAGTCACATAACTCAACAACCCGGAGAATCAGCTCGGCAGTTCTGGAATAGATTCCTCACTAAAAAGAATCAGATAGTCGACTGTCCGGACGCTGAAGCCTTAGCAGATTTCAGGCATAACGTCCGAGACGAATGGCTCGCCAGACACCTCGGCCAAGAAAAGCCAAGAACAATGGCCGCACTAACAAGCCTCATGATCCGCTTTTGTGCAGGGGATGACAGCTGGTTGGCAAGGTGCAGCCCCAGCGACCCAAGTACATCCGAAACTAGGGATGGAAACGGAAAACCGCGACGCAACAAGGACCGTTGCTGGACTAAGGACAAAAGTCCGAAGAGCACGGCAGTCAATGCCGGATTCAAAGGCTCATGACAAAATCAGGAAAAATCGCCCCCCAGGATAACAGGGACTATCCATCCAACCTAAATAAAATCCTGGACAGGATATGTCAGATACACAGTACTCCCGGGAAGCCTGCTAACCATACCCACAGAGACTGTTGGGTTTTCAAACAATCCGGCAGACTCAATGCCGAACACAAGGGGCTCGACACACCAAGCAAAGACGAGGACGAACCCCAAAAGCAGAGCACCAGGAAACAAAAGAACTTCCCACAAGAAGTAAAAATAGTGAACTCACTTCACATAACAAAACGTGCGGCGCCCGTAAAGGTACGCACCACACGGCCCATCCCCAAAGGGTCCTGCCATTGGTTGTCAAAACCGATCATCTTCGATCAGCTAGATTATTCTAGGAATATCAAGAATGTAGGCTGGACTGCCTTGATACTCGACCCAATAATTGGCGGACTCCAGTTTTCAAATGTCCTTATGGACGGCGGCAGTGGACTAAACCTGATATATCAGGATACAATCCAGCACATGGGTATAAACCTAGCAAGAATCCGCCACAGCAAAACCTCCTTTCAAGGGGTAATACCTGGTCCGGACACCCATTGTATGGGTTTTCTCCGACTCGAAGTCATATTCGGCTCTGCCGATAACCTCCGCCACGAAAAGCTGACCTTCCATATCGTCCCGTTCTCAAGTCGCTATCAAGCACTACTGGGACGCGAAGCTTTCGCTCGCTTTAACGCAATACCGCATTATGCATCTTTTATGCTTAAGATGCCCGGTCCACGAGGCATCATCTCTTTGAAAGGGAAGCACTAAAGTGCACCTCCCCAAGCGGAGGACTGTGCGGCCGCTTTGACAGCCCCACAGCAAAATAGCCTCACCGGCCAAAAAACTTCAAAATAGGTCATTCAAGACCACGAACACGGATAGACGAGTTCGGTGCAAAATCATCATTGATGCAGGCCTAGAAGCCATATACCCCCGCACTAGGGGCTCCACGCATATACAATAAGAGACAATAAAGCTCAATCTTATATATCTTACTTTATACTTTGCTTATTTTAAACTTTTTCGGCACGACCCGTTTTCAACTCAGTTCCTCTCTTTTACAGATGAACGTCGTGCGGCGCCCGTCCAGAATACGGCACAACGGAGATACAGGCGCAGACGTGCAGTAGGGACCCGTCCTAAAGGATTCTTTTTAGATTAAGACCCTGCGTAAACCTTTTTTACTGTCTCTTGTTGCTACACATCCCCTGGTTTTTTCTTTCTGATATAACCAAGGAGGAGGCTGGCGTCTTGGCATGTGGCCACGTTAGAATTTTTGCACGTACCTGGACACTAGGGGCTTTTTTAATAAAGAGTGTTGTTTCGCCCGCACTCATAAAGACCGAACACCTTAGGGAGTGTTCGGTGTCGCGAGTTTTGGCATTATATGCATCAGCTCCGAATCATGTCTTTGGTCAAATGTTGGGTTACCCGGCTCCTGAGTTCGGCTACCTTACGTTCCGCTCTATCGGCTAAGGTAGCACCAGGAGAACTACTGAGATTGTGCCCCGGTTCGGCCGGGCGAGCACCTCAGTAGAGAAAGCCGAAACCTGACTGTCATGATGTAGCGTGAGACTGGTCAGCCACTCGATGACCTATCGGAATCTATCAGATTCCTCCGCTTTAACGAAGGCCGCTTCCCGGTCAGGCACATACGCGCCCCGAACTTGGACGAGCGCAGTTGCCACCAAGGAGCTACCTAAATAGTCTCATTGTCGAACTCCTATGGCTAAGTGAAAGTGTTAAAGCATTATAGTCCGGTTGCCTGGCCCGCTGCGCTATCACCTCCTTTGTAGGACCAAGACGTTGGGTTAAGTGTGAAAATGCGTCTTCTGCGAGCACCCCCGCACTATGTGCGTGGGGGCTGAAGCCAACGGCTGCCATCTTTCAGATTCTATATATATATATAT